>NC_064808.1:32499258-32689067 GCF_023721935.1 Panthera uncia | reverse complement strand
CCTGGCTGAAGTCGGACGCTCAACCGACTGCGCCACCCAGGCGCCCCCCCTGCTATATATTTTTGTCCTCAGCACTTAATACTGATGAAAATAGCACACATAATTTTTACTTATGTATTTACTGTGTTGTTACTACATTGTAAGTTTGATGACGATAAAGATATTGTTTGTTCCATACAATAGTGTAACCTAACTCCACAGTACATTGTCTGCCAAATAGCAAACCCTATAAATATTGCTGGACAGATGAGGCATATGGATGTTAGAATTAATACAGTGACCTAAATCCATTAGATCCTGAAAAAATGGCTGCCGCCATGGCATAACTCCATGAAAAGACCTCTCATTTACTTTGTCACACTGAACTACATAAAATTTCTAAGGCTTTACTCTTTTAGATTTACATAAATAGAATTTCATATGGTTCAATCTATAAGTAAAATGAAATCCTGACAAATGCATGGCATTTAGTTAAATCTCCTATGAATAATATTGCTTAGTTGTTTTGTTCTTTTTTTTCCTCAAATTTGATTGCTTTTCACTTCTAATAGTTTACAAATACAATCCCCAAGTTCTAAAATGCACATATTAAGTGGGTGTCAGTAACCTAATGACAAATGGGTTGCCAGTTACTCAGAACCCAACAACTTGTGATTCAGCAATATCCCTGCAATTGAATACAGGTTAAATGCTAGTATTGATATCTTAGGGGTACAAAGCTGAACTCTGGCATGTGTGTGCTCCTTCAGCATCATGAAAAGTGATTATTAAATACCTATTTTTTCCTATTGTAGAAATATAAAAAGAAAAGTCAATATAAACTGCTGAAGATTTTGAAATATCGAGTCCAGTTCTCATTTCCCTTAAAATTCACTTTTAAGTACTTGTCCACTGAGAAGATCAGATTATTTAATAATGAACAAAACCCTAGTTTCTCTCTTTCATAGGGTCAAAAAGAAAGTAAGGAGTTAGCTCTTTTATTTGCCCTTCTGTGGCCAATGATTATCAGGGAATTTGATACTCATGAAAAATACCTTTAAAATAATATACAAATAGCCACATTTATATCCTATCTTCTCCATTATTTATTTTCAATCTACCTTAACAATAAAATGTGGCCATTATATCCAGTCTATTTCTACGAGGGTGGAAAAAACCTTCAAGTAAGATAAAAAATGATTTAAAAAAATGGCACATCCATTCATAGAAATCAGTGGGGTATGAGAAAGAAGGGGAAGTATCCTTGTAAGCTGAGGCAGCAGTTCCAGATGGGATATTGAATTGGTAATGGAAAACAAATGATAAAAAAAAAAAAGCAACATACTGATCTTCTGTGATGTGGTCAGCCACGTGTTAGGTTTTTGTTTTTGTTTTTGTTTTTTTTTCCCCTAACCAACCTATTAGGTAAGTTTTTCTATCATTGTGTTTACTCTGCATTATCATATTGCAAAGTCAAATCTGAAAGAAAATAACCTTCTTTCAGGTTTTAGCTATTATGGTCTATGGTTCTCAGGCATTTCATAAAAAATGTCTTCTCTTAAGATGTGTAAATTCATATGTTTTCTATATATATTAAAAAATAAATCAAAGTTTCATATTCCTTCATTAGCTTTAGAGAAGAGAGAATCTCATGTTAAAATATTCCTGTTGACAGAGATCTGGGAATATTTATCAAGTAGAAAGTTATCTGTATAACTGTAGGGACTCATTACATGTTAAATAAGACACTGAACATTAACAGTTAGCATACGCTTTTATGTATTAAAATTATGTTATATATTGGCTATATCATAGCTATAAAAATAAAGGGCACCACTCTAACACATGTCTACCTCCTAAGATAAAATATTTCTCTTACATGTAGCACTGACAGTGATTTGAGTTACATGGTATGGTGTGGTTATTTGACAAAGTAGCAATTTAGGAATGCAGATTTTCAAATTCTTGTTATGTGGTAGTGAAAACCAATCTATAACGTAAACTCTGGCAAATTTCAAATTAATGCAAGTAAGTCACAAGTTAAGGCCAGTAAGCCACGTAAATTAGTTCCCGATATGCTTAATTTACAGTGATTCTAACTAGAATAAAGATTTTATGATTTGAACTGTGTGTTTTAAAATCTATCATCTGTGAGGAGAATGTGGTATTGGAATTTAGACGTCTGTACTTAGGTTAGTGTTCTAGTTCTGAAAATTTACAGACTGGCCATTGCTGAGAAAAGAACTTAAATTTTCTTAGCTTCATCATATTAGATAAGGGGTGACAGATCTGTTAGTAATGGTTATTGCTGGTGCTGGAATTTACCAACCTTGAGAGTAAAGCAGATTGCACATGTGGTAAAAAAAGCATTTTGATAATACATAGTAGACATAGTTGACCTTTTCAGGGATACAAATTATACTTTTCCCCTCTACACTCAAACATAATTCAAAGTAGCTGGGCTCAAGGATATGACAAAAGTACCTGTATGGACCTCCTCTCTCCCTCGCAAGGGAAACTTGAATCATTTGAAGCGAAATATGTATGAATGTGCTTTCCAAATGGCAAAGGGCTAAAATACTATGTGTTTTTACTAATTACTATCAGATAACCTCAATTTTAGAGCTCTTTAAACAGTATGATAATGTAATATACCAGCTTCTGGCAAAACGTTTCCTAAAATATTTCTGGTGTAACTCAAGTTGCATTTTACTTCTCCTCTGACCTCAGCTCCATCTTGCAGGGGTACCACTGTGACCACTGGACTCGAGAGTCTCTAGGCAGTGTCAGCTGTGAAAGGATCCGTAACTAGAATGTGCCCTGGTGTAAGCGTCCTCAGAAGAAGTCTTTAGCCATTGCCTCAGAGAAGTTGGTATATAAATACTCCAGCTTCTTCACCTGTTGGAGGCTTCATTATTTCCTTGGGAAGATTAAGCTTTATTTGCCTTCATTGCTTGCTACAAAACATCCTTTATTGTCTGCTATCCTTTTCCCTTGAAAGGTATACCAACAGATACTTGAAAAAGACAAATAATGAAGTGGGTGCCTTCTATAATCTTCCTATTTTGAGGGAAACATAATAGAAATGTAGACTTCAAGTGAGTGCCCTTGCCCTTGTCCACTGCCTTCTCAGTTGACCAATGCTCACTGCTACCTCTTTGTCTCCTCCATGCCCTTGCCTCCAGTAATTCAATCTCTCAACACCACTGTCTACTCTCTTGTTTATGTTAGTTTGGACGATAGCTACAAAATATTCATTCCTTACATCCTTAAAACTCACCTTCAATGCTAGGAATAAAAGGTTCTCTTTAAATTTAGTAAGACTGCCAGTTTTGAGAGCCTGCTCTATGCACTGAGATGGACATTTTATAAATGGTTTTTTTTTTTCATTTCATTACATATTAAAAACTAATTTAAGTTAGTTAGTATTTATTATATTTATTTTGCAGAAAGGTAACAGGCTCAGACAATTTAATAATTTCCCCCAAATCACCTAGCTATTAAGTGAAATAGTCAGGTTTCAAACTTAAGCATGTATATAACCTACAGTTTTTCCATTATATAAATGGAGTATATATAAATAGAGTATATATACTCCATTTCCTCAAAAATAAATAAACATATTTTGGCATATACACACAAAGTTAAGAACAACTTGTCAATACTTAATTGTAGGTATTCAGTATTGGAGTCCTTGTAAATTCTGATTAATAAATACCCAATCAGTGGATCTCCCAGTTTTCCTAGTCACAGACCCATTTTTCATAAGCTATGTGCCACGGGGACATTTACCTAATTTCTCTAGGTCCCAGAAAATTAATAGTAAACAAAACAAAATGGAGGGTAAAAACAGTGCCCGCTTAATGGTATCAGTCTAAAGATCCAATGAAATAGAAAATCTAAAGTGCTTGACATGATTCCTGGACCAGAATACATCAATCAAAACTGGAAATATATATTTTTTAATTTTTTAATTTATTTGTATTTTTTTTGAGGGTGGTGGAGGGACAGAGGGAGAAGGAGAATCTTAAGCGGGCTCCACACTTAGCACGGAGAATGAAACGTGGGGCTTGATCTCAGTAACATGAGATCGTGACATGTGTTGAAATCAAGAGTCAGACACATAACTAACTGGGCCACCCAAGCACCCCTGGAAATAATTATTATTAATGATCCAAATTAAAAAAAAATGGTTTAATGGTATACTAAGAAGACATTGAAAAGACAGAGGGTGTGAGCTATATAGGTAGGCAATTCTATTACCAGAATAGAGGAAAAAAAAAAAAAACGAACTTCCTATTCTTCACTTACTAAAATTTAAACTCTGTTGAAGACATTTCTAGAAATTCTTTCATCAGTACCTTTGAGGAAATAAGTAGTATGCTGATTCAGCAGAAACCACATTTCCTTGGGATACATGAATCCTCAGAGAATATTGTATCATAAATAAAAGTCTTTTTCACAAATTCAAATGTTAAATCCAAGCAAATTAAAAATAGAAACAAAACCAGATTTCATCATGTAGAATGAAAAAAAGAAGTGTTATTAAGGTTAGATCTATTCTGCACTTTTGCAACAAATAATTTTCCTTCAGGTGGCAAATGCAGACACAATTCACAATGGTCTTTCTGTGATACATTAGACACTAACATTCTGACCATAAAATAAGTGCAAATAAAGCAAAAAAAAAAAAAATCCATGAACAGAATTGTCTTTCCAGGACAGAGTTTGGAGATTCATTTTAAGAAAAGCAAAGTTGACTTTAAATAGAAAACACTTTCAAGAAAACACTGCATTTTTAATTTTCTTACACTTTGGAAACATCCCAAATGGACACTTAGGAAAATTTACATGCATTGCACATCAGTCTAAAATCACAGAGAACAGTCCTGTCAGATGCCACTCATCCTCTTAGGATAAGCAACGGATTGGAGATGACTGAGAATATGATGCGGAAAGCAAATGACACTTTCGTTTTCCAGAGTCACTGCTGGGTTGAATGTGAGTGTAGAGTGGATAGGCTGAACATGTGTGCACTTCATCTCTGACTATTCAGTACTCCCAGCCCGAATTGTCCTTCATCTCATCCATTTATCAGATGCTAATGGTAACATAATATCACAGACCTGGCTGGTTTTGTTAACTCAATTGAAGTTGAAGTTAGAGTGCCACAAACATCACAGTATAATACAGTGTGACACAAGGTCAAGAATACTAGTTCTGTTTACTGTGTAAGACAGGAGGGTGCTCAGAGCTCCTTCACAAGGATTTCCAAACACTTTCTGGGAAGTCTGCAAGAAGGGGAAAACTTTCAAGCCTT
The DNA here is from genome assembly GCF_023721935.1 of Panthera uncia. NCBI lineage: Eukaryota > Metazoa > Chordata > Mammalia > Carnivora > Felidae > Panthera > Panthera uncia. Next base: position 32,683,768 of record NC_064808.1, on the reverse strand, counting down.
ATTGCCTTCAGGGCTTCAGGTGTGCATGGAGACAGGGTTGGGGAGAAGAACTAAACTGTGACAAATTATCTTCTTCCTTCTAAAAAAAAAAGAAGAAGAAAGAAAGAAAAAAAAGAAGGAGGGGGAAGGATAGGATGAGGTGGGAGAAAAAAGTCTGAAAGGAAAGAGGAAGATATGTGCTGCTGAAGTGGAATCAAGAACACCAATACTCCGTCCATCTCCCCTCCTCACTACAATGGTTCATAGCATTGTTGTTTATTAGCTAAATTAATTACATGCTAAGAGACTGATTATACAAATGGACAAGGCCAGACCATATATAAACACAGACTTGTGGGGCACCTGGGTGGCTCAGTTGGTTAAATGTCTTGATTCTTGATTTAGCTTCAGGTCATGATCTCACATTTGTGAGATCAAGGCCCATGTAAGGTCTGCACTGACAGTGCAGAGCCTGCCTGGGATTCTCTCTCTCCCTCTCTCTGCCCCTTCTCCTCACTCTGTCTCAAACAAACAAACAAATAAACAAACATAAAACAACCAAAAACATAGAATTTGTAACCTGTAGCAACCAGCCCAGGAAGCCAAACCACACAATCTGCAAGAATCCGCTCAAAATGGACAAAACTTGGTCAATAACTGCCAGTTTACTCATTTCTGCCCGTATTTCCTACTTAGGCTGATGCCCAATGTATTCCACTAAACAATTAGATAGGAGGTCCTGCATCTAGTCAGCCAGCCTTTAGCTCGCTAGCTTCACCACACAAACAATCTCTAATCGGGGCACACCTGAAGCCTACTCTTTTTGTTTCCACTATAAAGGTTCCCCAGCTCCCCTGTCTGCCTTTAAGTCTTGGCCAAGTCATGGCGGCTAATTCCCTTGTTTAAGCAAACTCTGCATAAAAGAGCTTTGGTTTGTTCTCATTTGAGTGGTATCCACTTATTTCTACAACAAATTTATTGAAGAGTCTCCTTGATTGAACCAATCAATCAACAAGATGCTACCACTGCTTAGGCTAAACTGTCAGGGAACATTAAATTTCACTAATTCTTTCTGAAACAAAGACACAGTTTAAGAAAGTTTTACCTTGGGATACTAAGTGTGACTACCAGACTTTATGCTAATTATTTCATTTAATATTCATGACATCTCTAGCAGATAAATTATTACTCTATTTTATGGATGAGGAAACTGAGGCTTAGAATGGTAATTAACTTTACTATAATTGTTTTAAAAACCCTGGGATTTGGCAGAGTTAATATCTGAACACAATTCGGACTGACTCTACAGCCAAGATCTAACTTACTCCAAGCAGGCAAGAATAGTGCAGTGATTAAGAGATTAACTGCCTGGACTGATTTCACTAGCTGTAGATACTTGTACATGTTGCTTCTTCATTTTGTTCGTCAGTTTTCTCATCTGTAAAAGGAGGATAAAATAATCTCTAGCATAAAGGAATGTTATGATAAGGAAATTGCTGCATATAAAGCACTTAGAATAGTACCTGAAGGTAGAAAGCTTTCCATCTGTGTTAGTCATTATGAAGAAGGAGAAGGAATCTGAGGAGGAGAGCAAGAAAAAATATGCTCTGCTTTCATTCTTTTCTCATGGGTAGAACTTCTACTTTTGGGTGGTATTTGTATCCCAGATCAAAAATGGATTGATTTAAAAAAAATCTTAGGGGCGCCTGGGTGGCCCAATCCATTAAACATCCAACTCTTGATTTTGGCTCAGGCATGATCTCACAGTTCATGTGATGGAACCCTGCCTCAGGCTCTGCACTGACAGTGCAGAACCTGCTTGAGGTTCTCCCTCTCCTCTCTCTCTCTCCGCCCAACCTTGCTCCTGCTCTCTCTCTCAAAATAAATAAACTTAAAAAAAAATGTCGCAGAAAGGGTTATATGGTAGCCTCAGCCAAAATAAGCCTAACTTGATTTATGTTTCATGCACTGGTCACAATGCTTCCACCAACCCTTGATCACTAACTTCAGTGTTGTTTCCATGGGAAATGAATGTGTCCTGAGGTCTCTCACTCCCACACCCCCAGCTTTAGGGAACCTCTTCACCTCTTCTAGAGGAGTAGGGATGGAGCTGGAAGGAACACCCAACACAGGTACAACAGTTCTTCATAAACTTGAACAACTTGTTAAGAGGGTAAACGCAAGGCTATGCCTTTTATCCTAATTTTCCAAATTAATTCTCCCTTTTGTATTCTGTTTGGATTACCCACAGGGTTGATGAAAATTTAGAAGCATCTACCCTAGTGCACTGTCTGGTTTTGATTCTTCACAAGTACCTCGACTTAAAATAAGAAGCTTTGAGCTTCAAAGAAAGAAACTAGCAAAATACTTTAATTTTTCAAGATGTGTTTTATTTTCAAACTCCTTTGTGTTTCAGAAAGCAAAAGTGTCAAGAAAAAAATGACTTAAAACTGTACTTTGAATTGTTATGGCTTATCATATTTGGAAAATAAGCCCTTTTATTTTTATCTCCCTTGTGCCTATCTTAATACCATTTCAGAGACCACTCAGGATTTTCCTACCCAAATAATGAAGGCTTCAAAATATCTTTAAAGAAACAAAAGAGAAAACGCATAATTCAGTAGCATTTTCAAATTTTAATCTCAAACCCTCCTTAATGTCTTGCCAGCAGATGTTTTAACAGGCCTTGGTCAATAAATAGAACTCATGATTGATATCAGTTGTTTTGTAGATTTTCTGTGATAAATCCTGATAGTGGTTGTTACCTTGGCAATATGAAATTAAAACACTGATGAACAATTGTTTTTCTCTCAAGTGATAAAAACTCTATGAATAGATAGGAAGCATCCTCACTGTGTACAGAGAGACTAACTGGAAAAAGAAAGGACTCTGAGGATTGAATTTCAGCTATGCTGCTTGCTTGCATTGTGACCTTGAAGAAAATATTTAAACTTCCTCATTTTAAGTGGAGGAAAGCAATAATTAACTTGAAATACTGTTTTTAGAGATATGTACGGCACATATAACACTCATACAGTCTATGCCAAATATAAGTTATCTAAGATGAAGTTACTGCCATTCTTCTTTTTATCCTCATAACAATCAGCTCTCATTTCTAGAATGTCCAACTGCCTTGGATTGACAAATCTAATTATAAATATTGAGACAAACTAGGTTCAATCTAGACTGAAGAATTGGGCATTGCTGATAAATACAGGAACACTTTTTGTTAATTTGCATTACAGATATCTAGTCAGAGAAAATGAATTAATATTTATTAAGGCTCACCTGTCAGGAAGTGCCATGATGTATTTTGGGATACATTTGCTCTTCCATTTGCTCCTTGTCAGCTCAACTCCCCAAATAAATATACAACCTAGAGTGTAGCAACAGTGTTAAGAAAAACTGCATACCCCATCTTCCAGTGAGATTGCTCTCTACACGTTCAACATATTTAAAAGTTTGGAGTTCATACCACCAGGTCTAAATATTTATCCACATTATTTCTTTTAATCCTTACAACACTTCCATCAGTAGATGATATTTTACTTACAATTGAGAAAATGACATTCAAAGATAGTAACTAATTTGCCAATAGCTATTAAGCTCAGAGGGGTCAGAGAATGTCATAGACAAATCCAAGATAGACACAAACACACACACCGTATATATATATACATATATACATACATGTGTATGTGTGTGTATACGTATATATACATACATATGTATATAGGTATATACACACACACACACTTATGCATAACTACAATGTAATACTACTAGTTTTTCAGTGGCATAATAAGGAAGTCTAAGTAAAAAATGATTATTAGATCATGGTAAAAAATGATTATTAGATCAACTACAATAATAGTTCTCTTAGGCCAAAATGAAAATTTGGAATCCTTAATATTTTATTGTAAAATTTAGTGCTAGACACCTCTATGTGCATTAAACCTATGCATTAATTTATTTCTTACAACCTCCCTGTATTATATTGTTGTTATCCTTACTTTATTCATCATGGAGAAATTGAGGCAGAGAAAAAAAAATTGCCCAAGGGAACACAGCTAGTAAATGATGGAGGTTGATTTGAACAGAAATTACCAAATTCATCCTGAAACCTTTTCTACCATGCAGTGTTGCCTCCAAACATGTCCTTGATTCACAGAATAATAGTTTGCCTTAAAGGATAAAACATGAACATGTAGATTGTTTCATCTAAATTATTATCATCTAAAATATGACAAATAAGGAGCAGTGATCAATTTGAACATAAGCAAATCCAGTTCCTCATATCTCACCAATGCCTGGTCACAGACGTTCGAGTTAGGGCTGGTTTGTGTTGTATAGCTATCTATCTCCCCCATGCAATAGATTTGGCCTTATTTTTTTTCCGTCCTTTATCCTTTCACAGCACATACAAACACAGATGACACACACACACACACACACACACACACACACACACACATATATACACTCACAGTGTTTATTACCCAAAATTAAATTACAATTGTAGTTTATGTTACTTTATAAACAAACTTTTATAAACAGTTGATCAAATCAACTTTAAAAGTACAAATTTTTAGTTGTTATAATAAAGAATATATCTGGATTTTGTCCTTGGTTCCTAACACTAAACTTAAAAAACTCTTATAATTTCCTAAAGGATAAGAGTATGTTTTGTCATTCATAATGAGCCCCTTGACCACATCTGACTAGGTGACTTCTGATGGTCCCTTGGTTTCAAGAGCGTATATGGCTGGGTAAGTGATTAGAAGGCTAGAACTTTCAGCCTCAACCCTTTCCTCCATTCCTATCTCTGGGGAGAAGACAAGGGTTGGAGACAGAGTTCAATCACACAATCCCATAATAATACTTCAACAAATATCTGGACACCCAGAGCTCAAAATGCTTCTTGAATAGTGAATGCATGAATGTGCAAGGAGGGTGACAGACCCTGACATAGGGAGCTCCACATCTAGAATTCTCTCAGAATTCTAAGTGTTTGATCCACTTGGCTGTTCCTAAATCACAACTTTTATTATAAAAATGGAATTGTAAATATTGTTTTCCTGTGTCATTCAAAGTTCTGTGTCATTCCAGCATATTACTGAAAGTGATGGAATCATAGGAAACCGCATATTTACAAAGGGTTGGTCAGCAGTGCAGGTGGCTCTCATACTTGTGACCTGTATCAGAAGTGAGGGCAGTCTTGTGCAAGACTTGACCCTTGAAACCTGTGGAACTTGACATCAGCTCCTAGTGTCAGAACTGAATTAAACTGCAGGGCACAGGTTGTTGTCAGAAAGCACTGTTGTCAGAATAGTTGTTAATAAAAGCATACGATAAAAAGTTTCAGTGTCAGAGAACATAACGAAAAAAAGAAAACATTTGAATCAGGTTACTCAAAAAGACAAATCAATATAATTTTGGAAAAGTGCAATTTATGTCACATGTATCCTTTATCTAAGGTTTTGTGACATTAAAACTCTTTCATCCCTAAGAATTGTGACTCTACTTAGTCATCAGCCTCATTCACCAGCCTCGATTCAAATGAACTGTGATTATTTCCAAAAACAAATTTTTACTTTAAACATAAAATTGTGCAATATTTGAGAATATCCAAAATAATTTTCTTAAGGAAATGCTGGAGTTTGTGGAAGGAAATGAATCTCCTAAGCATCTCTAACCAGACAAAAATGGAGCATGGATTGTTAACGACTCACAGATAATGAGAATAAGGCCACGGTCACCACATGCCAGTGCTCTCTGGAGCTGCTGGGGTTGTGCTAGCATGTATAGAACATATGGGGAGCTTGTACCTCCTGGTGGAGGTAATGGATTAAGGGGTTGAAAGTGAGTTCATTCAATCTCAATATAATCTCGTTCACTGTATATTTTCATGTCTCCCTAATCTCAAAATCCTAGATCTAAACTATACCAGCTAATGTACCAGTAGAGGAAGAAAATGGTAACCTGCTCAGATGCTTGATGGAGCAGCACCCTGCAGTCCTAGAAAGGACTCAGGCTTCAGAGTCCGAAGATGTGGCTTCAAGTCACCACCACTTAATAAGTGGAATGTATGCTAAGTCACTTACATTCTCTAAGACTCAAATTTCTGATTGAGAAAGGGGGGGCAGTAAATTATACTTCACAGGGTTTTAAAAGAATCAAGTGTAGTAAGCTCATGAAAGTAATCTGAAATGTAAAGCTCTCTATAAAATTTTGACTTATTTTACTCTTATTCACATAGCTTATATTTTTCATGCTGTACATGTCATATAGTCAGAATAATTAATAACCTTTCCAGGTATAAAAATAAATATATTACTGACTTAGTACCAATTTTCAGAAGAAAAAATCAGAAAAAAAAACACACAACGAGGAGAAAAATAACCCCACGATATCTGATGATCTGAGGTAACTTTTATGTAACCAGAGATAATGGTAAAAATAGTAAAGGCAAAAAGTAAAATAGTAATATCACTATTCATAACAATATATTTTTTTAATCATGCTTTAATGATTAAAGCATGTATGCTGTCTCTGTGTCACCAATGTGTTCCACATTACTGATCCAGAATCAAAATTGATAAACTATCATTTATAACAAAGGAGCACTCTGGAAAGCAATTAGGCTAGGAATTCAAATAACTGAATTTCAGCACTACTTTTGGGATTAGCATTGGAAATATTTAATTCTCCACTGCCAATTATTCAACTAAAAAATGACATAATTATCCATGGCCAAATGATCTCAAACCCATTAAACCTTTAAAATTCTGTGATATTTGGAAAAGAAATAAAATTCTGTGATATTTGAAATTTGCTTCTAGTATCTAAATACAATGTTAGTATAATTGGCATATTTATGTATTCCACTTAACAACATAACATCTTATATTACTTTAGTCAACATGTGCTTTCACATCCACATTTCTTTGATCCTTGAAATGAAGCCAGTGAAAAAAGTGGGACAAAGAATATTATTCTCATCTTACACATGAAAAAGTGAAGTAGAAACTAACACAGACACAGATTACTTTATTTGTGCAAATCATACACTCTAAATTGTTTAGACTCTATACCAGTTTATAGAGTTGTATGTCCTTCATTCCAAAAGATATCTATCAAAATGTAAAATGTATGTGAATATTTAGTTCAAGCAAGTATAACAAAATATCCAGGAGTCCAAGGTTGAGGTTTTGATTTTCACTAAATCTGGCAATTTCTTTTGACTTCTCTTCTGTGGACTCCAGTCCCACCCATTCTGAATAAATGAACTATTGGGTGCCATCAAGATCATGTGAATTTCTGAAGACGATTAAGTGTACCATCATCACTCACTTTTGGAAACTAGCCTCAAGAAGCACATCTTGGTCAATGAGAAGATTCATCTGTGCATGTATGGAAGGCAGGCATCTAGTCCTATCACTTTGACTTCTGTTGAGTCTGAGTTTAATGCACTTTCTTGTCAAGCTCTTGGTACAACAGCTAATGGAAATCCCACAACATTAAAAGGGTTAGGATCTTGGGTTAGACTCTTAACCTTCTGCTAGGATTTGATGGATAACTTGACATTTTAAAAGCATACTTTTCAGCTCAGGTTATTTGAAATGAGAAATCCAAGGCTAGGGTTAATGAAAATAGATTCCACCTTTCTCTCAAACTTAGTGTTAGAAGAACAGTATGTTTCTTTCCTTTCTAACAATAAATGACTAATGATCACCTAGGCACCAATGAGGAAGGAGAGATGTTAACAAATGTAACTCACTATGACAACGGTTTGAAACAGCTATGGCATCTCAAGGCAGCTAGTGAAAACATGTTAGAGCAGCTGCAGCTATTTTTTTTTTCTTTTTGTCACATTTGAGTTACAATGATCCATAAAATTCTTCTCACCACAGCCAGTCCAGTAGCAGAGGGCATTTGCTGGCATTTTCAGGAAGTCAACCTCAGTAGCTCATGTTTCCATGTCAGGGTGGTACCCAAAAGCATACATAGAGCCCACAGTGTTACCCAAAATTGTTTACAAAAAATTAGAATAGAAAATTTTTTTAAAAATCGATATAAAATAAAGCAAAATGCTACAAAGCAGAAAGCAAACTAGGAACAAAAAGCAAACTCTCAAGAGCTAATATGTTAACAATGACATATATAAAACAAAATAATCGAATCTAGTCCACTTGGCCATTGTGGGACTTATATCAACATGTGACATAAAATCTCTTCAGAATAAAGTGAAGTAAATAACTTGTCCACAACTGGTATGCTGCAGAGTAGAGATCGAAATTTAGGTTCTCTGACTGCAAAGTAAAAATTAAGACTGCCATAGCAGTTTGCTTTTCACCCAGGAGTACTGGCCCGGGAACAAGAGGATCAAATTTAAAGGACTGGAATTAGGGGCATCTGGGTGGCTCAGTTGACTAAGCTCCCAAATCTTGATTTCGGCTCAGGTCATGATCTCATGCTTTGTGGGTTTGAGCCCCACACTGGACTCTGCACTGACAGTGTGAGGCCTGCTTGGGATTCTCTCTCTCTCTGTCCCTGTCTCTGTCTCTGTCTCTCTCTGTCTCTGCCCTTCCCCTACCTCAAAATAAATAAACTTAAAAAAAAAAAACAAAACTAAGCACTGGAATTAGTCAAGAGCAAACAGAGAAATTCTTCGTAGTGCAAAGGAATCACAGTCAAAATATGATTGAATGTCAACAAAAATAACTTGCAAAATCAGCTATAAACAAGACATATATCTATGCCATATATAAGGAATACATATTAAATGTGTATATATATGTGTATATATATATATATATATATATATATATATACATCTAGCTAAAATCAAAATATAAAGTAATGTCAAAGCAAGTTTTATTCTTTTTTTTTTTTAATGTTTATTTACTTTTGAGAGAGAGAGACAGAGCATGAGTTGAGGAGGGGGAGAGAGAGAGAGGGAGACACAGAAGCCAAAGCAGGGTCTAGGCCCTGAGCTGTCAGCACAGAGCCCAACCCAGGGCTCAAACTCACGAACCCGTGAGATCATGACCTGAGCCAGTCGGACGCTTAACTGACTGAGCCACCCAGGTGCCCCAAAGCAAGTTTTATTCTTAAAACACAAGAGCAATTTCAGTTTCCAGAGTAGAGTTGAATGAAAAAAGCACAAAGCCGTAAAGCAGGAACAAAACAGAAAGAGGGCCTTATCAGACTTTGTAAGTTATTCTGACTTTTACTCTGAATGATATGAGAAGGTTTTGTTGAATTCGGAGGGGAGGAGTGACATATGTAAATTACATTGAAGTAGAATTCCTCTCATTCCTGTTAAGGAAGAATCCTTTTAAGGTGGCTTCAGAAAGATCAATTAGGATGTTCCTGTAATAATCAGACCAACATGGTAGTGCTGAAAGTAAAACAGACAGGACTGGTTGGAGGATCCACTGTGGGGTCTAAGAGAAAGAGAAGCATCAAAGATGATTCCAAGTTTTGGTTCATCATTTTGTTTGGTTTTGTCTGAATAGTTTCCACAGATGAGGAATCCTGTGGGAGGAATAGTTTGGAGGGTGTCATTGACTTTGACGGTTCATGTGTAATCATGGAAAGTGGCCCTGAGCAAGGAAGAGGAGTGAATAAATGTAGCACATTGTTCCATTGAAGTGGTTTCCCAGTCACAGGATCGTCTTGTGAACTGGGTTTTGTGCACACAGCATGGATAGGCAGGGATAAGAGCAATCATGCTGACATCGCAGGTATAGCACAATCGAGTGTGTCGCACTGAGGAACTAATTTTATGAGTAGTTAAGGACAATTACAGGCAAAGCCCTACTTTGTCTCATGATAACATTTAAAAATTGAATATCCTGCAAAATGATAAAAAAGATAATGGTAGGGAGGTGGAGGGTCAATAAAACTTTGACAAACTAGAAACCAAGTAAATTAGAATCATTAGCTAAGAATCCTACCCTAACAACATAATCCTAGCACCTCTCAATGATTCTTCTAACAGGTATAAATGAAAAACCACCTGATGATAACATGCATTTTTCCCCAATTTCACATTAGTTAAAAACAAGAAAAATAATGATTGTTAAGATAGCCAATATGAATGGATGCTGAACTTGTCCTGGGTCTTTTCTATGCACTTTTCACACATGTACTCTTTCTATCCTCACAGTATACCTATGAGGTGCAATATATGATCATTTCTGTTGTATTGATGAAAGATCTGACACAAAGAACTTCCCATAAACTGGAGTATATAATTTACTAGAGTCAATAGATATTCAGATCAATCCCCTTGAACTGCAGAAGTTGAATCTATCATAATGAGAACTGATCCTCAAAATGACAAGCCCAAGACCCTGGAAAAATCCTAATTTTCAAAGAGTTTATTGGTAAAAGAAACTGATCATTTGGGGCTTAGAAGGATTACAATTTACAGCTACCAAGAGAATAAAGGTATCCTATCTATGCCAGATAGGGAGGAAAGGAAGTGGGCTGAACTTCTATTACTTATGTTAATAAGGACATTTGATTTATTCAAATATTCATTTCAAAAATTCTGATTTATTGGGGATGAACTGAGTAAACAATCCTGTCAGTTCAGTTATATTTTAGCGACAGGGTTTCTTGACAGGTATCTTATCTCAAGGAACATAAAATCCTTTCATTCTCTTTACCAATGTCGTGCTTCATTTTTTGAAGTTCAGTTTCTCACAAATAAGAACTATGAGAAAATGTAGGAAAATCTAGGTATCCCAGAAAACTGAGATAAAAAAAATTATGTAATCCTTGAGCATGGAAAGAAATCATAAAAAATTGGTTTTAACATCTTGTTGATAACAGGAATATGCAGATAATACCCACTTCGTCAAAAAAAAAAGGATATAGAAAAAAAATCAGCAAACATTATACAAGGGTCAGATGATATAAATAAACAGCTATTTATAGGATATTTACCAAGAATATTTTATTAGAGAACAATTTTTATGTTGTATTAAATGAAACAAAAGAGACACAAATCTATTTATGTTGGAATTCGAATCATATTTTAAAGATATATCACATAAGATATGTGAATATATTCTAGTCACTCTTGTGTTGTGAGAAAAGGGAATACAGTGTTCTGTAATTTTCTTTCAGTTTTTTGTCATCGTTACTAGGAAAATACATTACTTCTTAAAGTCTTTTAACAGACATTTTAAAACAATATATAATAATGAAATACATAATATGTCTTCCTTTAGCTTTCCACAAGTGAGTCATATATTATACTCTCTTGTAAACCGTGAGAAATTCATGAAAATGAAGCTGAAAATGAAATCATTCCTTTGGTGCCAGTGGTTAACAGGTGCTCCCACCAATCAAATGTAAGTTAAATACGAAGGTGTGCTTAGTGTCACAACTCACAACTTTACTTGAAGTATCAAAACTTACAGTGTAAACTCAAATAATTGTATTTGGAGAAAGCTTAAAATATAGTTTCTGTGGGAGCTACTGGGGGTTAGCTTAGCTGGTTAAGCGTCTGACTCTTAATTTTTGTTCAGTTTGTGATCCCATGGTTTGTGGGTTTGAGCCCCACATCAGGCTCTGCACTGATGGTGCAGAGCCTGCTTGGGATTCTCTCTCTCTCCCCCCCTCTCTGCCCCTCCCCTGCTCGTGTTCACTCACTCTCAAAATAAATACACTTTGAAAAATATATATAGTTTCTGTGGGTTATGGCTAGTGCCAATTTGAAACAAGCTGTTCACAGGGAGAAACTGAGCTTTCAAGAAAAGAGAGCTTAGTTTCTGGAAACCCTGAGCTCCCCATCTGGGAAAGGAGTAGGGTGGTTTAAATGCCTGAGGTCTCTAGGTCTGATCCTTTACCTATCACTTTATTAGAATCCTAGCCACAATTTTATTGTCAAACATAATAATTTATTTGTTCTAAGTGAGTTATTTTGCTTTCATTACATAATTACATTTCATATTATAATAACACATTGACATTGAAGGCCACTGAGGTCTTATTTTCAAGTTCAATAAAATTCCTAAGGAAAGGCCAGACTCTTCTATAGATCTATCATTAATACTCTTAAGTGAACAGCAGTCTTTAAAGCCCACAGGTTGTTTAATTACCTAAGTATATGTTTCCAAGCAAGGTCCACACTCTATTTAATAATTCATGTAGTGACAAATAAGTGAAATGATTACTCATTATATCCTCTTCTGTCTATATATAAAATTTAGATTTCTTCTTCCTTCTTTCTTTCCTTCCCTTCCTTTCTTCATTACTTTAACTGAAAACATTTATGTTATATTATAGACCAGTACATTTGCATATTATATGTTTTATATATAAAGATATATACACATATTTATGAGATCTCAGTATAGTGACTAAGGCAGTCACATTTATAGAAACTAAAAAGCAATTTTATGAGATTTTCTAGGGAACTGATTTTTCCTCTCTTAACATTACCTAGGGCATTTCTATTGGTTGCACAATTGAAGATAGCCCAGTGTCACGAACTTACATGCTATTCACTGGAAAGAGGAAACAGGAAGTGGACTACTAGCAGCTATTTGTCTGTTTAAGGGTACGATTGAGAGGCTGTACCAATCACAACTGCTCAGTTCTAGCTGCCAAAATTTAACACACGGTAATGTCCAACTTCAAGGGAGGATAGGAGGCTAATAACGGTAGTCTCTAGCTAAATTATACATGCCCAGTTAAACCTTAGATATTCTACTACCAAATTGAAGACGAGGAGAATGAATGTTGGGATATATATAACTATCTTTGACACATTACCTTATTTTAAAAGTCAAGTGTCTGGGATTCAGGGGGAAGAAGGAATGGCAGAAAATGTGTAAACATCCCTTAGAGAATTCTAAGTAGCACTACTTTTAGATTTCTGCCTTCATAATTTATTTCCTTGGAACAATACGATATATAACATCTGTCATTTTTTTTTTTTTAAACCTTGAGCCTTGTGGGTCCTGAAAACTCTATCTATAGGCCAAAATTGGACAAAAATAACTTTAGCCAACATTATTTTAAGAAAACATATTTTATTTGCTAATTATCAATGCCTATTTTTTTTTTACATTTTTTAAATGTTTATTTTTAAGAGAGAGACAGAGTGTGAGTGGGAGAGGAGCAGAGAAAGAGGGAGACAGAATCTGAAGCGGAGAGCATGATGCGGGGCTCGAACCCACAAACTGTGAGATCATGACTTGAGTTGGACACTTCACTGACTGAGCCACCCAGAAGCCCCTCTCAGTGTCTATTTTTTAAACTAATGAAATATTATCATGTAGATTAGTATAATGTAATCATTTTAATAAGAACCAATTTCTCAGACTTGAAAATTAACAGATTCCTACTTGGAAACAGAGCATTAGGTGACATGTGGGGTGAAAATAGGTTTGATTTACACAAAAATCATATCTGAACATCAACATTCCCAAGAAAGAAGGGAAGTAAGAGAAAAGTTAGAAAAGTAGTCTGGTCTTATTTGGAGCAAAATAAGAAGTGTAATTTAATGGAAAACCCATTAAAGAGTAGCAGCTCTTCACACTGCAACAGAAATGCATTCTTATCTAGAAAAGAAGAATGTATGGGACGATGGGAGGGATAACACTCAACATGTCAAATAATTTTTTATGTAGAACACAGTGAGTGGTGTCTTTTCCTTCAGTAAAAGAAGAGTGAGTTCAAACAATGAGATACAGGGCACAGAGACCCAGCTGTATATATATGCTCCATAGCAGTGGTTCCCAAATCTGGATTTTTCTTTCTAAAAACCTAGAGTCCTATTTATCATAATTACAAATTAAGTCCAGTTGTAAAGCTGAACCATGCCTACAGGTTTTTCTTGGCTATTAGTTTTCAGTCTTAACACCCCAATTAGTACTACAGAACTATCTCTTTCTCATTGGATATGGTCTAGTGGGACCCATTAATCAGAAGTCCTTCTTCATCTATATTAAAATAATATAGGATACACAGAGGAGGCCAAAGGTGCTTTCTCTTTGTAATTAAGAGTGAAGAAGACCAGAGACCCTGTAGCTATTTCAGACCAGACCATTTATATTACTAGACCATTCCAGAAGTTTTTCCTTTCCAACCCTTCAGTGTTAATTGCTTGCCAGCCTTCCCATCAACTCTATGAAATCCTTCTCCATACAATGAAATTCTTCTAACTAAATTTAAAAAGTACAGATTCTTAAGTCAGGCCTACTGAGTGCAATATCACTAAAGAGATTTTAGTACTCTCTATATTAATGTATATGATAGGTGGTACCCAGACAGCACCTATCCACTGACCAGCACTTGGCATTCTCTCCTTTAAAGCCTTGTTGACATTGACATCACCTGGAATTTTCTTAGAAATTTAGGATCTTGGAATTAGACTACTGAATTAGACACATTTTCACAAAATTCCCATGCACAAAAAGCACCGTTGAAGACAACAGTTTCAAAAAGAAAAGAAGAAAGAAAAGTGTTGGGGTCAGAGGCAGCAAAAAGTAAATGACAAACACAAATCCAGTCTGGAATATACGGTTTTAGATGTTCCCAGAGTTCCTTTGGTATGTGACCTTTCTATAAAATGGTAACTTTTTTTATAGCTTCTATTTTTGTTATACTGAAAAGTTTGTTGTCGGATAAAAAAAAAAAAGAAAAGAAAAAAGAAACCTAGCAAGAGTCTCCCTTCCTCAGGACTTTATAAACAATCTTAGAGAGTAAATTTTACTGACAAAGGGAAGGGGGCAAAGCTCCAAATGATTTTAACTTTCAGTCCTAGGTCAGAAGGGTCTTGATAAAGTTTTGAGAGACCAAGTATGATGGTTCAATTAACTGTAAGAATAGCAGAAAATTTACTTTAATGTATAATTCAAAACATCACTAAGTTCCTTCAGACTTGAAATAAGTCAATTTTTAACTCGGGAAAGCATGGAAGGTTTTATATACTGGGAGTAGGGGAGGGGAAAGGGGAGAATAGGTGAAAACAGGGGCAAGTGTTGGCTAGTAACTGAAAACGCATTCTAAGAAGAGGGAAAAAATGTGTTAAACTGTCAGTAAGGCTTAATGTAAAAGAGTCTTGAGGAAGAAATACAGTGACTTAAATTCACAGTAAGAGTTTTACTTAACACTGCTAGCTCTGTACATAGGCATCCTGGGTTCAAATCCCAGCTCCAATATTAACCAGCTGTTTGACACTGGACAGTTACTTAACCTATATAAATTTCAATTTCTTTATTTAAAAACTGTGAATAATATTAAAGGGGAATTTTGGAGGGTCAAGCTTAAACTCGGAATTATTACATTATTTAAAATAAGTAAATGAAAGAGAACAATGCAGAACCAAGGCTGAAAGTGTGCCATAAACCAAGGATTCTGATTAATCAATGAAATTATGGGTAAAATATATTTGTCCTGGCAAAATAGAGATTTTTTTTTGCCTGTTGTTATATCTGATAGAAAAAATTCTCAGATAAGTTCAAGCCTGGTGCCGGACTATAGGCTGACAGTGCAGAGCCTACTTAGGATTCTCTCTCTCTCCCTCTCTCTGCACCGCCCCTCCCACTCATGCTTTCTCTCTCCCAAAATAAATAAACTTAAAAAAAAAGATTTAAACACTGGTCTCTGCATTCATGAAGAACAGGTGTTATTCTATATGATTTAAATTTGATAATTTTTATATTATTCTGTAAAACCTAGAACAATACTGGAAAAAAAAATTAGGAATTCTGTGTACAATTATTTCTTAAAATGTCTGAATAAATGAAATTTACTATATGTATAGGCTAAATAAATATCAGAATATTCCATAGACAGTCTTTCATCTAATAAAATGTTCCCTCTTCACCTATTTATTAAAATTGTTAAACTGTTTTCCTGAAATACATACTAAGAAGAGATGTATTAAGATATATTAAACTTTAAATACTGTATACATAATTAACCAAGACAATCAACTAACTGGAATTTTTCAAGTTTCATCATTTAAGATGAAATGAAATAAATGAAATGAAATAAATGAAAGGCAAAATGAAATAAAATAAATCAGAGATAAAATCATTCAAAAACATCTCAGAGGTGTCTTGGACTCAGTATGCATGTGACTCAAACTCCTACCCTTATTCCATCTGCAGACAGCCGTGAGAATCTATTTTCAGAATGATGACCCTGAAGCACTCTATCACATTATGAAATAACCCATAATCTTCACTCCCATATACTTAATGAGACAAGAAGATGGAATGATTTATTTTAGAGAGATTTACAGCCACAAGAGTTGGACCAAAATTGGTTTTCTTCTTAAAACTCAGGAGGGTTCTCTCTAGATCAGTGGTTAATAACCTTTTTATTCTTTCAGCCACCTCCCTTTGAGAATCTGATGAAAGCTATCAGTTCTCTCACCTGAAAAATACATATGAACAGATACAACTTTTTTCTTTAACATTTCAGAAGGCCCAATGTTCCTCTTACAAATAGCCATCCTTATACTTTAAAAAAAAATTTTTAATGTTTATTTTTGAAAGAGAGAGAGAGAGAGAACGCACACACATGAGTGGAGAAAGGACAAAGAATCCAAAACAGGATCCAGGTTCTGAACTGTCAGCACAGAGCCCATTGAGGGGCTCAAACTAATGAACTGTAAGATCATGACCTGAGACGAAGTCAGATGCTTAACCAACTGAGCCACCCAGGTGCCCCCCTTACGCTTCTTACACTACTGAGAACATCCATTCTATACTACAGTAATTGTAATTAGGAAATTCAGCTTTGTTCTCCAGGGTGACATAGATTTCCATTTTTCCTTGATTTGTTTAATCACTGGAGGAGGAGAATGTGTTTCTACCACTTGGTGTTAAAGGAGGATCTTATTCCACTTCCTCTGTGTACAGAGAGGTCTGGAGCCTTGTGCTATATTTCTGTGAGGATCTAAACGATGAGATCCTAAGGTAACTAGGCCTTCCATGCTTATTTATAGCTCTTGTCCAAGAGAGGTTCCTGTACTGTACACTGCTTCCCAAACTTTTTGAATGTTGCTTCCAAAATCTGATAGTTCCCTCAGTGTTAATCCCATATTTTCAATAAAAATTTCAAATGAACAACACTCCTCCCTTTCCAAGTCCTCTTGAAACTATAGGAGAGACATGCATTGGCTTTGCTAGTCATATATATATATATATATATATATATATATATATATCCCTACAACATGTAGATATAAAAATCAGTTGCAAGCTACATGCAAAGGAATAAAACTGCACCACTTTCTTACACTATGCAGAAAAATAAATTCAAAATAGATTAAAGATGTGAGATGTGAAACTATAAAACTCCCAATGGAAAACATAGGCAGAGATCTCTTGGACGTCATCACCCTTAGCCACATTTTTACGGATATGTCTCCTCAGGTAAGGGACACATTTAAAGCAATAACAACCTATTAGTATTACACCAAAATAAAAAACTTTGCACAGCAAAGGATATCATGAACATAATGTCAAGACAACCTACTAAAGGGAGAAGATATTTGCAATGATATGATATGAGAATGATATATCCAATAAGAGATTAATATCCTAAATACATAAAGAACTTCAACTCAACACAAAAATAACAAAAAGTCCAATTAAGAAATGAGCAGACTTGGGGCACCTGGGTGGCTCAGTCGGTTAAGTGTCTGACTTCAGCTTAGGTCGTGATCTCACAGCTCATGAGTTCTAGCCCCACATTGGACTCTGGCTGACAGTTTGAAGCCTGGAGCCTGCTTTGGAATCTGTGTCTCCATCTCTCTCTCTGCTTCCCCGCTCATGCTCTGTCTCTCTCTCTCTCTCAAAACTAAACATTAAAAAAATAAATGAGCAGACTTGAATATTTTTCCAAAGAAGACATACAGATAACCAACAGACACATGGCAAGATGCTCAACATCACTAATCATCAGGGAAATGCAAATCAAAACCACAATGAGATACCACCTCACATCTGTCAAAATGACTGAAATCTAAAACACAAGAAACAGGTGTTGATGAGGCTGTGGAGACAAAGGAACCCTCACTCACTCTTGGTGGGAATGCAAACTGGTATAGCCACTGTGGAAAACAGTATGGAGGTTCCTCAAAAATTTAAAAATAGTAACACCAAATGATCCAGTAATTCTACTAGTTGGTATTTATCCAATGAAAATGACAACACTAATTCAAAAAGATATATGAACCCCTATGTTCACTGCAGTAATTAATTACCATGGCCAAGATAGTGAAGCAACCCAAGTGATAACCAATTATCAACAGATTAATGGATAAGGGGGATGTGATATGTGTATACACACAAGGACGCACACATGCGTGCATGCCCACACACACAGACAATGGAAGATTACTCAGCCATAAAAAAAAAAAAAAAAGAAATCTTGTCATTTGCAATGACATGGATAGACCTGGAGGGTATTACTAAGTGAACTAAGTCAGAAAAAGACAAATACCATATGATTTAAGTTATATGTGAAATCTAAAAAACAAAAACAAATGAACAAACAAAACCAGACTCTTAAATACTGAAAACAAACGGGTGGTTGTCATAGGAAAGGTGGTTTGTCATAGGAACAAAATAAAGACAATTAAGACACGCAAACTTCCAGTTACAAAATAAATGTCACACACAAAAAGTTAGTTACATGAGAAACAGTCTAGCTGTGTATTATCCATTTCACTGGTGCACAAGGCAGCAGGGTATAGTTGAACGTAACATATGCAGCTGCCAACTCTAAATTTAGAGTTATAGCTACCCCCTTCCAATCTTTCCGACCCCACCTCTAACTTTTGGCAACCACTGATCTAGTCTCCACTTAAATAATTTTGTCATTTTAAAAATGTGGCATGTAAACTTTTGATACTGACTTTTTTTTTCATTCAGCATGATTCCCTTCACACCCATCCACAATTGTATTAATAAATTGTTCCTTTTTATTGCTTCATAGTATTTCATGATAGTTTATTTCACCATGCACCCAATAAGAACATTTGAATTATCTGCAAATAAATATTTTTTATTACAGGTAAAGCTTATTAGATAACTCGCGTATAGGTTTTTATGTGAATACAAGTCTTCATTTCTCTGGAATAAATGTCCAGGAGTGTAACTGCTGGGTTGTATTAGTAAGTATGTGATTTCTTTTATATGAAATTGCCTGACTATTATCCAGAGGAGCTGTACCATTGTGCATATCCCACCAATAATGTATGAGAGATCCAAGTTCTCTGCATCCTTGCCAGACCTGTATTATCACTGTTGGTAATTCTACTGTTTAATAGCAGAATATCTCAACCTGCTCTTAATTTCTATTTCCCAAAGGCTAATGATGTGGAACATCTTTTCATATGTTTATTTGTTATATGCATATCCTCTTCAACAAGATGTCTGTTGATGTGTTTGGCCATTTCAAATCAGATTAGTATTAATTTTTTTGCTATGGATTGCTGAGGGTTCTCTATATATTCTAGAAATAAGTCCTTTCATTATATACATGGTATGTAATATTTCCTCTCAGTCTATAGCTTTTCCTTTCATCCTTTTAGCAGGGTCTTTCACAGAAAAAAATGTTTTTTTTTTATTTTGATGAAAACATATCTATCAAATTTTCACTTTATTTATCATGTTCTTAATATCATATCTAAGATCTCTTCCCTCAGTCCAAGCCCTGAAGAGTTTCTATCTTCTTCTAATTTTTTCTATAATTTTACACTTAACATTTAAATTCAAGATCACTAAATTTTGCGCTAAATTTGTATACTGTGTGAAGTTTAGGTTGAGTTGGTTGTTTGGTTTTGCCTGTTGATGATGATCCAACATCAATGGTTGAAAGGCTATCTGAAAAGCTATTTATCCTCCAAGGAATTATAAAAAGCAAATATGGATTTTTTCAGGTATCAAAAACAAGTAAAGGAACTGAAACATTTAAACAGAATAGCTGAAATGCTTGAGAACTTTGGAATATGATAGCTAAAACCTCAGAGAAAACAATTTTTTTAAATTATTTTTAGATTTTATGGTGCAACAAACTTTAAGGACAAAATCAGGTCAGGCTAGAAACTTCTATAAATCAAATTAACAAAACAAAAGAGCTCTGTAATTTCTTAGCTGTAGAACTGAAACACAAAAGCAGCACTGGTAGGGGCACCTGGATGGCTCAGTTGGTTAAGCGTCCGACTTTTGGTTTCCACAAGGTCATAATCTCGTGGTTCATGAGTTCCAGCCTCATGTTGGACATGGATGACAGCATGGAGTTTGTTTTGGATTATCTCTCTCCCTCTCTCTCTCTGCCCCTCCCAGGCTCTCGAAATAAGAAAGAAAGAAAGAAAGAAAGAAAGAAAGAAAGAAAGAAAGAAAGAAAGCAAGCTGGTAGATTAATACATTAAAGAGACAATTCTTTTAAGTTAAGAATTTTCCTAGATGTACTGCATCATCCCTAAACTTCTAAAATTACTTATGGCTTAATTTATATGTAAGAATAGCATGTAAACACAGTATAAACACTTTCAGATTCTCTTGGAAGATAGATTATGTCAACCTTAGTATCTTTGCCTTTTTTTCTAATACAACTTTATGTCTTTTGGGGTGCAGGAAAAATAAATCCTCAAGAAATACTTCATGTTTTCATGCAACTAAGAAATTTCAGCTTGGTTTAGTGCACAGAGCAAAAATTTGATCACAAAGGGAATTAAGATTTGGCTACACTAATTATTAGCTGTATATTCTTAAAGCTTTCTCAAACCTCCTATTATAAATAAATAAGTAAATAAATAAGTAAATAAATAAATAGCACATTAGCTTAGATATTTTATTAACTTGATGTAATTCATTTGTACAGTGGGGAAAAGAAAATTTTAGCTTGCAGGATTGTTGTGGTAAAGGATTGGGACTTTGAAGACCACATAATAAGGGATCAAAATACTAGTTTCATGTTCCTAGCTGCCCACCCATTTTAGCATTCCACTTCCATGTTATCATCGTCTTCGGATCCACCTTCCGAGATTCTAAAGACACTTATTACTCATTTTCTCTTCCCCACTAAACACTATGAAAAAGTCCCATTTTTCCTTTGTTTACCTATATAGTTAGTCCTCCAAATTTCTTGTTATTTAGCATAAATAGACTGGTATAAATATCTGCCCCAGTCAAGTAAGGTAGATAGGAAATGAAAAATGGAAGTTCATTTAATTGTTTTGTTTTGCTTTAAAGTGTGTCCCTGTAGTTATCGACCACTCAAGGGCAAAGTAACAATATAACTTGTTTTTTTTTTCCTCATCTAATTTTCCTCTTCACTTCTGTGAAAAGAAACAAGCTGCATGATTTTGCTCAATGTGCAATTGTTGGATTTACTCAAGGGAAGACTACATAAAAGGGAATTATAATGATAGAAAGCTAAAAACAAAAACCTGACTCAATAATTCACAATCTTCAGTACTTGATATTGATTTTATAACTGCATGGGAAAGGCTGAATCCTGAATAGTTAGGTCCTGGGCTAAGTGATAGCTCATTTTTTTCCCACCGTTGTACTGGTACTTATTTAGTTTGTAGATTTTGGAATATGGGAACATATACTTCTGAACTGTCAGAAAGTCATTGGAGAGATAAATCAGCTCTGCTTACATCGCTGCCCATTTTTCTGGATCACATTTTACATACAGGTTGAACAATATGTGACTGTCATTAGGTTCAATAAATAGAATATTGGCAGTTTCATGTGGTTTATCCTAACACATGAAACAGATGCATATGTTCATTCATGGCAGAACTCCTTCAAATATGATCAATATATTTGGAAAAAAAACATAGGCTATATATTAATGGTCAATTTAGTATTCCTTCCTTCAAGAAATAGTTGAATATTTGGCCCACTCTATGCCAGACAAACTACTATGCACTTGGAATTGAAGATTGGCCAACATCACCACTCTCGTGAAGCTTAAACTCTAGCAGATAAGTATTAAGATAAAGGAGAAGCATACACTAGTTAAGCATAATATGTTTATAGTATATTAAATACAAAAATTAGGAACAAATAAACAGGGAAGTCAGATATAGTATAAGCAGGTATTATAATTTTAAAATAAGGTATATGGAAAAGGCTTCAAACAGGAAAGAAAATATCTAAAGGAAGAGAAGAAGCAAGCTATGCAAATGTCTGTAGGAAAGTATTCCCAGCAGAAGCAAGTGAGTGAGCAAGAGTAGAAGAGGTCAGAATATAACAGTGGGGCCATCTCAGGGAAGGCTTTGTAAATTAAAGATGTGGCTTTCACTGTAAACGAGTTGGGAAGCCATCATGGCTTCTGAGTGAAGAAGTAACATTACTTATTAATATTTTAGGAAATCAGTCACCCATTTTGGGTATAGACTTGGAAGCAGAAAAGAAGAAGGAAGTTAGTAAAAGAAGTTAGCATGGTAGTATAATTATCCAGGTAAGATATGATAGTGGCCTAGAGTGAAGTAAAAGTAAAGGTAGTTTAGGGGCATCTGGCTGGCTCAGTTGGTTGAGTGTCTGACTCTTGATTTTGCCTCAGGTCATGATCTCATGGTTTGTGAGTTCAAACCCCACATTGGGCTCTGCACTGACAATGCAGAGCCAGCTTGGAATTTTCTCTCTCTGCCCCTCCTCTGTTCACACTCTCTTCCCCTCTCTCTGTCTGTCTTTCTCTCTCAAAATAAATGAATAAACTTAAAAAAAAAAGTGGAGGTAGTTAAAAAGGGTTGGATTTGATAGAAAGGATATGGGAAGTGAATAAACGAGAACTTTAAAGACAACCCCAAGATTTTTGGCCTGTGCTATAAAACAAAGTTTTAATGAAATGAGTGAAAGAAGAATGTGGGAGGAGTAACTTTGTCATAGAAAGAATACCAAGAACTTAGTTTTGAATATGATAAATTTAATAAGTCAAATGTCTCTAACCTCAATAATGAGTATGACCTAAGATGAGAAAGGAGCCCCTTTCTACACCCCTGGTTTAAGACTCATAGAAATTAAAAGAAAGGGTTCAATGGCAACCCAAGAGGATAGGGATCTGGATATTGCACAACAGCAACGTGAGCCCAGAAGATCAGCAGCAATTTGTTTGTGCTGTAACAGTACCTGACGTACATATATCTTAAAGCATAATGGCAGCTGTTTCATTCCAGTTTCCAATTCTCACCCAAACTTCTATTTTGCTAACCCTAATCTAAAAACATACTGGGAAAGGAGTTTTGGTAAAGAAGTTCCAGCTTAGTCCAGATGATAGAACATAACACCTCTAAAAATGGGCCGTTGTCTATGCATGTCTGATATTCAGAGATGACTGGGCTTTAAACATATATTTGGGTGGTCAGCTAGCAATAGTATTCAAAGTCAAGAGGCTAATGACATCACCCACTGGATGACTATACACAGAAGACAGAAAATGTCTGAGAACTAAGCCCTAAGGCACTCCAAATTTCAGAGGTCACAAATTTGAGAAGGAATCAGAAAGGCTAAGTTGTAAGAGCTAGAAAGATAGGAGGGGAATCAAATGAATGTGTAACGTCATAAGTTAAGTGGAGGAAAACAATAGGGTCTAAGAAGAAAAAACGATCATTTGCCTTCTCTCTCCACAACTGGTAAATCTCACACAGAATGTGCACTGCAGTTTTTAATCCAACTTCTTTACACAGATATAATAGACTATGGGATAGACTCGGTTCTAGAATGTTTTTTAAATGTGTGTATGTGTATATATATATATATATATATATATATGAAATACTTTTAAGTATTATGTCCAGATGCCAGATGGAGTACAGAATGATGTTTAACGTAAAAATAAATGTTGATGCAATTATCATCTCTTCACATTCTGCAGACATTTAACTGATACTGAACATCATCTGCAGATTCTTGTTTACTGAACCCCACAGGTCAGACAGGGAAGTTGCAAAGAAATAATAAGCAGCATATTTTAAAGAAAATCACCCTGAATTCCTTTCTTTTCTGAATTCATTGATTCCCTATAAAAGAAGGTTCCCACAGCTCAAGCATTGTCAAGTATCAATTGTTTTCAAACTACACTCTTTCATGTCATTAGGCAGTTGCTCCTACACGGAAAGAACTGACTCCAGAGACTGAGTTTTCTATTTCCAGCTCTCTAGAATCACTTAACTTCTTTTTGTCTTTTAAAAACAGGGGTAAATTGTTCCTCAGCCAATCTCTCAGAGGTGATGTGACTATCGATAAGACACTGTCTGCAGATCAATTTGATTCACACACACACACACACACACACACACACACACACACACACACCATGTTTTCAAAGCACCTGAAGAGCAAACCAGTGGAATTAGATTTTCCTCATTTTCACAGATTGAGGATAAGGGAAAACCCATGTTGCCTGGAATAGGGAACCTAATATTTCTTTGGTTGTATAAAGGACTAAAGGAGGGTGGCCTGCATGTCTGAGAAACCTCTTCTGATGACTAGAAGAGATTTTTCCAATAGTTCATGAGTCATTCACATCACTTTAAGATAAAAACAAAACCCTGAAGTGCCATTACTTCTTGGAAAGTAACCCCTTAATTATGCCCTGTTTATGTCAAGTTTCCGAGGTTTTAAATCTAGGAGTAATTCTAGTATCTTTCTTCTCTACTCACCTGATTCAATCCATCTCCAAATCCTGTTCATTTATACTCTTAAGCATATTGCTAAGTCCCCTTTTTCTCCCTTTTCCTCGTTATTATTCTTCTTCAAACTACCATCATTCTGTCATCTTGATTATTGTGATGGGACTCTCATCTGGCTTCCTTCCCTTTATTCTTCTATTTCTATACCCTCAAGATATATGCCTACATGGTCCTCTTTGATCTTTCTTATTCCTTCTAGCTTACCCTAACCATGACATTCTCCTGAAGAAGAGAGCTTTTGCTACAGTCATGTTGAAGTACTTAGGATTCTCTGGAGGTACAATGTTCACATTTCTAGCTTTTGCAAATGTGATTTCTGCCAGGAACTCCCTCTCTACCTTCACATGGGAGACAGCAGAATTTAGTTGACACAGGCAAAAGATTTGATACCTATATACTTAATGTTCAAATCCCCAACTCCACCCCCTTCATAAATACATATTCTAAAACACTGTTCCTTTGCTTTAAAGTAGAAATAATACCTACTTTCAGGGTGTTTATATAGATGAAATAGAATTTTAACTTATGTAAAACATAATCATCCCCAGCACACAGTATGGGCTTTCTATTATTAACTATTATGATTTTTATATTTTGATCCCTTTCAACTCCCCCTTTTTTTAAAACAGCCCCCCCTTTTTTGTCATGCCCAGCACACAGGCCAGCATGGGGCTTAAACTCATGATCCTGAGATCCAGACCTGAGCTGAGATCAAGAGTTGGACACGTAACTGCCTGAGCCATCCAGGCACCACTAAACAGTTCTTTTTTATTCAGTTCTACTATTGGAGAAATTCCTCTCCAACTTCCATCAGACTACTTCACTGACATAACAAAGTTAAAGTTGTTTGTTGAGCAGAAAGAATCAGATAGTTTGTAGTAGTTTTATCTTAGCAGTCTTGAGAGGAAATACTTATATTGAAATATTGAGTGGTTTTTCACTATTCGTGTTTGTATAATTGGTGTTGATTGTACCTTGGTTATTACTAATCTCTCTTTCCTGAACCATACTGATTTCATAGCTCAAGATTTCATAGCTTTTGACACTGGAAACAACAGGTGTTGGTGAGGATGTGGAGAAAGGGGACCTCTCTTATGCTGTTGGTGGGAATGCAAACTGGTGCAGCCACTCTGGAAAACACTATGGAGGTTCCACAAAAAGTTAAAAATAGAACTACCCTCTGATCCAGCAATTGCACTACTAGGTATTTATCCAAAGGATACCATAATACTGATTTGAAGGGATACATGCACCCCAATATTTATAGCAGCCTTATCAGCAATAGCTGAACTATGGAAAGAGTCCAAATGTCCACCAACTAATGAATGGATAAGGAAGATGTGGTGTATACAAGGACATGGATGGAGCTAATGAGTATTATGCTAAGTGTAATAAGTCAGTCAGAGAAAAACAAATACCATATTATTTCACTCACATGTGAAGTTTAAGAAACAAAACAAATGAATAAAGGGGGAGAAAAAAAGAGGCAAACCAGGAAACAGACTTAACTATGGAAAACAAACTGGAGGGTCGCTGGAGGGGAGGTGGGCAAGGGGATGGGTTATATAGATGATAGGTATTAAGGAGGACACTTGTGATGAGCACTGGGTGTTGTATGTAAGTGATAAATCACTAAATTCTACACCTGAAACAAAAACAAACAAAAAAATCATACCTTTTGTTTAAAATTATACAGGAAAACTTGGGGTACATGGGTGGGTCAATCAGTTAAGCATCTGACTTCAGCTCAGGTCATGATTTCGCAGTTTGTGAGTTCGAGCCCCGCATCAGGCTCTGTGCTGACAGCTCAGAGTCTGAAGCCTGCTTCAGATTCTGTGTCTCCTCCTCTTTCTGTCCCTTCCATGCTCATGCTCTCTCTCTCTCTCTCTCAATAATGAATAAACGTTAAAATTTTTTTTGAATTATATAGGAAAACTTAAGTTGAATATTTGTTTAAATATCCATATTTACCAATACAAAGTTTTCTATAGAAAAAAAATATTTGTACTTACCAATACAAAGTTTTCTATAGAAATGTCAATATTAATGAACTTATACATTTCTATAATTGCAAAATAACATTAAAGAGAAAAGAACTGTGAAAACCACATCAATATTTAGTTTATAATCACAATCATATCAATATTTAGTCTAGAATCAATGGTTATATATATGCGTGCATATATTTGTGTATGTATGTATATATATTTTTTTTTTCTGAAAGCATTTTCTCTATTGACTTTGGTCTATGTTGGAAGAACTATTTTAAAAAATGTATCTCTGGAGATAATCAGAGTTTAGCTTCAGGCATCTTGGAGAATAATGAATTGGATTTCCTGGTACCTTAGCACTTATCCTTAGTGAGCAATTTAAAAAATTACCAGTATAAATTGTGTTTACCTCAGGAATAAACACTACCCAACCCAGTGGGGCCAAATAAACAAGAGCAGAGAGCAGAGAGAAAACAGAACTCTTTTTTCTGTTGTGTTTTCTGACTAACCTTAAGCAGCTTATCATATCTCACTTAAAGAAAAGATAGGGGGCTTGTTTTTCAGCTTTCAGACCTTTCATCTTCCACTTAGCTTAGTGACTTGTCCTTCTGGGGAGTCAGTATCTCTTATTTCGGGAGTTCACAGGTGCTTGATGCTCTGTGTAGTATTTAAATAGCCTAGCAAAATATGTTTTTAAAGGAATTGGAAGAACACTTTAGTTTCCATCTCAGAGTGAGTATCAAATAGATCCACAGGATATAAACTTGCTGTATTTAAACTTTTTAATAGCTAAGTATAGCGTTTGGTAACTCTGCAGATAGGAAGAGGATATTTGTGGCTCCAGGAAGGTGGCAGTGTAAAGTTCTCTCTCCAGAAGTGGAGTTAGATTTGGACCAACATAACTGTTTCATACTTTAGTTATGTAAAATAATGATAGAATATAATTATGCATCTGATTCTTCCATTTATTAATTTCATAACAGCAAGTGAGTTGAGTATTCTGACCTCCTTTGTCCATCTATAAAACATGTGAAATCACCCTAAACTGACAGTTGTTCAATAAGGATCAGAATTAATTTTGTGAAGTCCCCTAGCAACAGGCAAATCTCATGATAAGTATACTACAAATGGTAGTTAAAATGATCGGGACAAGATGCTTTTGTTCTCTGAGGTTTTCTTCCCCTCAAATGGTGGAGATTAGATCCTTTTTATTGCATTCTCTCTCTCAGATCTAAAATTGTATCATAAAGATTCTTTGTCACAGAGATACTTTGAAGATAAAACATCACATTCCCTGGGTGGAATTACATTACAATGCCTGGGTGGCTCAGTCCGTTAAGCACCCAACTCTTGATTTCGGCTCAGGTCATGATCTCAGGGTTTGTTTCCTGGGATTGAGACTTGAGTATGGCTCTGCACTGACAGTGCGGACACTGCTTGGGATTCTCTCTCTTTCTGCCCCCCCCCCAAATAAATAAGCTTCAACAAACAAATACCCCATTAGATTCCATCAAAGGATATTTTCATTAAATGGAATATATTATTTTCCACCTCTGAAATTATATTTATGAAGATACATAAAAATCTAGACATCAAAGAAAATTGTGGTTTTATAGTCTTCTTACGTTTGAAAGAAACATTGATCTCACTTAACTACATGCTTACATTATAAAAACAAAAAAACACATGGTTGTTAAAAATAGAAATATGGAAAAAGAAATAAGCTCCTACCAAATCTTAAGATATTATTATGTTTTAAAATGATGCTGAATTTATCTTAGAAAGTCTGCAATTCCTCCAGGAGGCTCTGTTTCAAATTCTCTTTGAGATCAGATATGGATGGTATTCACATTTCACCCAAAACTAAGACAGAATCACAATTCAACATTGTATTTAAATACATATTCCTTACTTTAGGTAACTAATGATTAAATGGAACAAAGAAACAAGTCTTCAAATTGAGGCAACATGTGATGAAAACAGACACATCTGGACCTAGTGCTCGCTTCACTATTTTCTACCTTGATGAGTCATATCACATGTCCATCATCTGTAAAAGAGAGCATTATTAACAGTTTCAATTTTATATGTAATCAGGTTATATACTGTTATGTGATAAACCAATGCGAAACTTGGAGGTGTAAAATAAGAGTAATATAATTGTGTTTATGAAGCTGCAATTAGAGCATGACTCAGTAAGAATAGCTTATCTCTAAATGCCATACAAAGGCTAATCTTCACATTACCTTGACATGCAATTAATATCCCCAATATATTCATGAGGAAACACTCTTAGAGGTAATAAATAACCAAAGGCAAATTACATAACTAAATAGAATATTTAAACTTGGTCAAGTCTTTGGGGCTTCAAAAACTACATATCACTCAAAGCAAATCCTAAAGATTTGATAACAAAGGCTTTTGATAAACAGATTACAGCTCTCCAAACGCTAATGATATAATGATACTATGAGTCACTAAGAAGGAATTAACTTTGTAAACACTATGTGCATATATATATATATATACATATATATATATACACACATATATATATACATACATATATATATACACATATATATATACATACATATACTAATTTTATTTGCTTACATTATATTTTCTAGGCAAAATGATTTATGACTTCCTAAAACCTGTTAACTGATCAAGTGATCCTCTTACTCCCTGAGTAAGAGGTGTCGTGGTCTAAAGATCATTGAGGTAAAATCTGAAGGTACAGACTGTCCTCATTAGGCAACTGATTATGGAGTGAAAAAAAGAGCCTAAGTCCTTAACATCATTACAGCTGAATGGATACTAACAATTGCTATTCAGACTTTTTACCATATGGGAAAAATAACTCCCTTTTGTTCAAGCTACTAGAATGATGCTCTTGATTTCCTGAAGCTCAATACAATTCTGAACCCATGCAGGCTCTCCTTCTTCACCCTCAAAACAGAGTCTTCCAGGGAATCTAATTTTTTCACTATAGTTCACAAAGATGTTCCTGTTCCCAACTCCTATGGTTAGAGAAAATACATTTCCAGATTTCACAGGAAAGTGCCAAAATTGTTTAATTTTAATCCTAGTAATAAAAATGAATTGTTTAATATGGAATTAAAGTAGGCAGGTTTTAAGCCAATGTAAGGCTTCTGAAATAAGCCTGATCTATTAATCAGGAGAAGGTCACATTAACAATCATCATTTTTGGTTTTATGCAATTCTGTTCCCTAAGTATTTTTTTTTTATTATTATTATCAATTGGATCATTATTGCTAAAGAGTTTCCCCAGGTTGTTTTTAAATACCTTGTTCTATATGTTGCATATAATGCCTCTTTTGGAGATTTACAAAGCATATTAATATATTCAGGTTTTGAGAACTTATGTAGTTTAATCAGGGATTCCAAATTATTTAATCACATCTCTGTATTGCTGCTGCTGGGTATAATACTTATTAATACCCCGGGAGTCAAAATTTTAGAAATGCTGAATTAAATATGTTTTCTGAACAGGAAACAGTACTATTTTGTCTGAACAAAAACTTGTGAGAACAAGTTTCAGCTGCACATAAAAAATGCTAAAAATAATGTTATCTGTTTAAAACATAAATCCCCTTCACTTACTTGTTCTCAAATGTACATCAACTTACTGTTTATAAATTAATTTCAAACTGAAGTGCAATTAGTGATATAAAGTTGAAATAATTTTTCTAATATATAAGCATCACAAGAAAAAATTGCATATGCAGAAAATTATCTATGATCTCAGTGAATGGCAATTTCATTCTTCCCTTTGTTCAGAACAAAAACCTTGGAGTCATTCTTGAACTCTTTTTCTCATACCCCACATCAAAACTGTCCTCAAATACCTTCCAAATAGGGATGCTTGGATGGCTCAGTCAGTTGAGCAGCTGACTTGAGCTCAGATCATGATCTCACTGTTTGTGGGTTCGAGTCCCCTGTCGAGTTCTGTGCTGACAGCTCAGAGCCTGGAGCCTGCTTTGGATTCTGTGTCTCCTCCTCTCTCTGCCCCTTCCCCACCCACACTCTGTTTCTCTCTCTTTCAAAAATAAATATTTTTTTTTTAATTTAGGAAATACCTTCTAAATCTAAATTCACCAAATATATGCAAATTTTGACCATTGCTTGCCACTTACATTATTTCAACCATCTCCATCTCTCACCTGGATTAATGGAGTACCCACTGATTCAATTCACTGCTCTGTGACCACTCCATCCACAATATACAGTTGACCCTTGAAAAACATGGGTTCAAACTGCATGGGTCCACTGATGTGCAGATTTTTTGATAATATAGTATAGCACTTGTAAATGCATTTTCTCTTCCTTATTAATTTTTTTAAATTTTTAACGTTTATTTATTTTTGAGAGACAGAGAGAGACAGAGCACGAGTAGGGGAGGGGCAGAGCTCGACATGAGGCTCAAACCCACAAACCATGAAATCATGACCTGAGCTGAAGTCGGCTGCTCAACTGACTGAGCCACCTAGGTGCCCCCCCTTATGATTTTCTTAATAACATTTTCTTTTCTCTAGTTTACTTAATTGTAAGAATACAGTATATGATAGAAACAGCATACAAAATATGTGTTAACTGACTGCTTATGTTATCAGTAAGGCTTCCAATCAACAGTAGGCTATTAGTAGTTAAGTTTTGGGGGAGTCAAAAGTTATACGTGGATTTTCAACTACACAGGGTATCATCAGTGTCCCTAACCCCTGCATTGTTCAAGGGTCGACTGTATTCAAACAGAACATCTAGAGTCATAACTCTTAATTAGAGTTCAGATCATATCACCCTTCTACTCAAAGCTCTTTGATGGTGTTCCAGCTCACTCAGAGAAGACGACAAATTTCTTAGACGGAATAGTAAGCCTCTCAAGTTAGCCCTCAGACTTCACAACATGCAAAAAAAAAAAAAAAAAAATAGATCTATGCCTGGATAGATTAATAAGATATTTCAGTGATAAAGAACTTGAGTATGTGGCAAAATGAGGATTATCTTGAGCTTAGGCCAAGGAGTTTAAACTAAATCTCTCTGTTTAAAAAATACACTTGTTATTTTAGAAGAGTTCCCGATTTACAAACAAACAAACAATGAAGTGACTACAAAGAGCCTCCTAATGTCTCACATCCAGTTTACCTTGTTATTAATATCTTACATTAAGTTGGTATATTTTTCACAATCGGAGACCCAGTATTTGTATATTATTAATAAATAAAGTCCATAATTTATCTAGCTTGAGCCCTAAGTCAACACACAAAAAGTCTAACCAGTCTGAGACTGCCCTGCTGAAGAAGCATGTATAGACACACTACCAAATGATTTCAACTGAGCCTAGTCTTCCAGCCACCACCGCAAGGTGTCAGATGTAGAAGTGAAACTATTTTCAACCCTTCCAGCCAGCCTAGCCAACAACTGAATTCCACGGAGTGAACATGGTCAATGCTACATGGAACAGAAGTTAGTCTAACTGAATCCTATCTAAATTTCTGAACCATATGATGATGAGATTTAAAGGAACAGTATTAATTTGGGGATACTTTGTTACAGATCAATCAATAAGAATAGTCCACCTCACCTAAAACATTAGAATGTAGACAGATGCAAAATATATTAGATGAAACATTTTAATTCACTTCGTACACTAGGATGTTGCTCACTTCATTTTTCAAGTCCCTAGTCTTCCAGAAACAAATCTACTCTCCTTCCTTCAAAATGCCAAACCATGCTCTCTTTCTTCTGCCAGAGGCAACACTAGATTAATCGTAGAAGGAACATCTTTTTGTACTGGAGTCTTGGCAGTTGCAGACTCTGGAGTAAGTGAAGGAGCTGGGGACACCTGCAAATTAGGACCGCCATGAGACACATAGTCATAGTAACTGTTAGGAAGCAGAAGGCACGGTTGGAAAGGCCTAGATGACAAACACAAATATCTTTGAGAGGGGGATCTACAGGGATGGGAGAAGCCAGGTAAAACAAGTTGTGACAATAAGATATGGCCCTGAGACCTGGCTAAAATCTATGTGAGACTATCATTCTTCTCATAAGGACAGTAAAACTCTCCGGGTGTTGGCTGAGTTAAGCTTCAAAGACCATAAACTAAGGATATCTACATGGAAAGCAAGATAAAGGGGAAAAGAAGCAAAGTTGCTCTTTAGGTACTTGAGCAATATTATAAAGTTGATAGAATAGTAATATAAAGTTATATCAGAACTTTGTTTTCCAGGACAAATAAGGAAATAACGGTGCAAAACTGCCACAATGAGACCCACAGAAAAGTTATAGTCCTAGTTTGACATATTTTTAAAATTTATTTTAAGGTCTTAATGAAAGCCTAAAAGTCAAGTCTACTTATTTTCTTTACCATAGTTCCCTATGAAACTTTACCAACCTCTCCTCTCCTGGTAAGGAGAAAATGTTTTTAACGAGGTTGTTGCTAAGATTTGGGATATGCAGGATCACCTGTTGTGCTTCCACATATTTTTTTTTCCAAAGCTTCATTTCTTACATGAGCAACGTGTTCTCTTTGGTTTGTGCTCAGGATTTCCTCCTGTGCCACTGCAGAGAGCTCCGCCAGCATCACAGAGTCTCCCAAGAGCCGGCAAGCATAAAAAAATGTGTATCACTGAGGAAAGTGTGTTTGTTAAAGTGATCTGATGCCTTGGAGGAAAAACAGCTCACAAATGTTTTTTGTAACTTTAATGTGGGGTAGTGCTGCTACTTCAAATGTGTTATTCCCCTCGATACAAGTATTATTTATGACACAGAGAAACACAAATAAAATGAGATTTTTAGCTGGGAGTAGATTAAAGGAGACTATGTCCTAAAAGACTTTTCTCAACGTCGGCACTATTGACGTTTTAAGCTGGATGCTTCTTGCTTGTGGGGCTGTCTTCCGCACTATACATTGTGCAGAGCATCCCTGGCTTATACCACTGGATGTCAGACAGCATTCAAGTTGTGAGTATGAAACATATCTCTGGACATTGCAAAATATCCTACGGGGAACATAATCACAACTACATGAGAAATACTCTTCTGTAGGTTAAGAGAGGTTCCCGTGGAAACAGAGCTTGGTTCACACCCAAGGTCTATCACTGTGGGATCCAAGTGAAGCTATTTTTTTCTGCCTTTTATTTCGCAGTCTATAAAATGTAAATTGTAGGCAAAATTGTGAAAGAGTTTAAGTGGACCAAAAGAATACTGGTTCTCTTCAATGGAAAACAGGTCATGTCTGGCATATCCTTTGAGGTTATCTGATTCTATGAGGGATCTCACCTTTATCTTTGAGTTACTTTACAAGTCTGTTATTTGTAGAAAACTGATAAAAAATGTTAAGTAACCCTTGATGGCATGAACCAAATTGTGTCTGGTGGAATGCGACTGATTATTAGCTTGTAGATATTAGTAAGTTTTACCTGTGTTCGTGTCTGTTTTTAACTTCATTTCAACATTCCTTATTTGACTACAGATGTATAAAGAGGTATGTAAATTCTCCTTTGGGCTTGTGGAATATCTTAGTATATTTCACTTTAATCAGTGAATTAAACAAAATCTTCAAAATGTGTAGACTTTATATCAATGAGGATACAGCTACATATGTTTTTAAATAACGATAATGACACAACTGATTTGGACGAAGAAGTACTGAAAAAAATACATGCAAAATATTTGAATAGTCAGAGTCCTAAAATAATGATAATTGCTATTGTTATCACAGCCATTGAAAAATATTGAATATTAAAGACATAGCAAAATAAATCAACAGCATTACTAAACAAAATTTTGGTTATTTCATGTACATACTGACCAAACCATGAATTTAAAATATATCAAATAAGAGGTGCCTGGGTGGCTCAGTTGGTTAAGCATCTGACTTTGGCTCAGGTCATGGTCTCATAGCTCATGAGTTTGAGTCCTGTGTCAGGCTCTGTGCTGATAGCTCAGAGCCTAGAGTCTGCTTCTGCTTCAGATTCTGTGTCTCTCTCTATCTCTGCCCCTCCCCCACTCGCTCATGCTCTCTCTCTCTCTGTCCAATAAATTAACATTAAAAAAATTACAAGTAAAATATAATCAAATATATCAAATAAATAAAAAATATTAAGTAGAGTTGTTTTTTCCCTCTTTAATACTCAATATTTCCATTTCTAGGCAACCAGTCTACTATGAACAACTGTATGCTATTTGGGCAACCTAGAAGAAATGGATAAATACCTAAAAATGTACAACCTACCAAGACTGAATCATGAAGAAATAGAAAATCTGAACAGACCAATTACTAGTAAAAAGATCAAATCAGTAATCAAAAAACTCCCAACAAAGAGAAGTCTAGGACCAGACAGCTTCACTGGTGAATTCTATCAAACATTTAGAGGAGATTTAATACCCATACTTCTCAAACTCTTGCAAAAAATATAACAGGAGAGAACACTTCTAAACTCATTTTATGAACCAGCATTACTCTGACACCAAAAGGCAGAAAAGGACACTCTAAGAAAAGGAAATTACAGGCCAACATTCCTGATGAACATAGATGAAAATATCCTCAACAAAATATTAGCAAACTGAATTCAACACTACATTAAAAGGATCACATACCAGGATCAAGTAGAACTTGTCTCTTGGTTGCAAAGACAGTTCAATATTTGCAAATCAATCAATGTGATATGCCCACAGTAACCAACATGAGAGGAGTAATCAGGAGAGATCATCTCAATAGATGCAAAAAAAGCATTTAATAATATTCAGCATCCATTAATGATACAAACTATCAACACACTGAGTATAAATAGGAATACACTTTAACATAAAGCAGGAACATACTTCAACATAATAAAGGCCATATATGACAAGCTCACAGCTAACGTCATACTCAAGGGTAAAAAGCTGAAAATTTTTCCTTTAAGATCAGGAATAAGACAAGGATGCCCACTCTCACTAACTTATTCAGCACAGTACTGGAGTCCTAGACAGAGCATTTAGGGGGATAAAACAGAAAAAAGGAAAAAAGAAAAAAAGAAATAAGGCATCAAAATTGTTAAGAAAAGATATTGAAGAGATATTTGCCTTCCCATGTTTATTGCAGCATTTTTCGTGATAGCCAACATATGGAAACAACCTAAATGCTCATCAACAGAATAAAGAAAATGTTGGTGTGTGCATGTGGGGGGGGGGGATGGTATGGGATATTAGTCACATGAAAGAAGGAAATCCTGTCATTTGCTATAAGATGGATGGACTTTGAGGGCATTATGTTAAGTGAAATAAACCAGACTGAGAAAGATAATTACTCCATGATTCTTCCTCTCTCTAAATGAGAGCATTCTCCATGATTTCATGCCTGATTTTTCAACTTTATTTTTTATACAGTTAATTGTTTTGCTACTGTTTCAATTGTCACTCCATCTAACAAGTTCTAAAAATGAAATGTTAGTCAAAATGTCTTGTCCAATTTTTTTTTTTAATGTTTATTTATTTTTGAAGGAGAGAGAGACAGAGTGTGAGTGGGGGAGGGGCAGAGAGAGAGGGAGACAGAGAATCGGAAACAGGCTCCGGGCTCTGAGCTGTCAGCACAGAGCCCCATGTGGGGCTCGAACCCACGAACTGTGAGATCATGACCTGAGCCGAAGTCGGACGCTCAACCAACTGAGCCACCCAGGCGCCCCTGTCTTGTCCAATTTTTATTCCCAAATTTCCAAATGCAGGATGGACAATTCCTATCCAAAGCCATGCTCTCAACCTAAACATGCCTTATAAATTATTCTCATTTCCGTTCCCTTTTAAGACTTTCATTTATTTTCCCAGATACTCTGATCTGAAACCTCTTAGGCAATTTTAACCCTTCCCATATCCAGTCATCTATCACACCTTTCTACTCCTCCTCCAGCTGTCCACTGCTTTATCCCAGATACCAGCATTGTGGTTGGCATGCACAAGTCATCCTATAAATGTTTGCTGTTTAGACTTAAGGGAAACAAAAAGTAGCACTATTTAAGAAAGAATAAAAATCCTAAAGTAGATATGTAGGATATGTAGTATATCTAGGATAAAGCAATAAAAAGACTATCATTATTTACATTCATTGACACCAAAGTTCCACACATAGTGACCCCTTAATCCTCACCAAAACTCAGTAAGTTAAGTACAATGAAAATCTCTATTTTAAAATAAAGAATCCATGGATCAAAGAGTTGGAGCAGCCTACTGAAATAACACTTTGTAAATGCTAGCTACTGCTAGGGTTCAAGTTTACCTTTATCTGAAGCTCATTTCTTTTTTAGTGTTACTACACTCTTTCTACAATAATAAAAAAATTGGTCAAGGAACAATTCCAGACAAAAGTATACACAATGAATTGTGCAGACAAAAGATCTTAGCTGTCCAAAGATTAAAGGCTGTTACCCTAGTGGTGCCATAAATGCACCAGCAGGCTTCTGGCTAGCCATTTAATCATTCTATTATATTTAGGAAGATATGTAAACATGTAACTAGCTCTCAGATCAGTGCTTCATTTAGGATAATGTATAACATGGCAATACACATGTTCATAGAGAAACTGTGGTAGATCATAAGAGTGTGGGTTTTGGAACAGGGCAGACCTGAATTTGAATTCTTGCTCTATCACTGAACTTGGGCAAGTTCTTTACTTTGCTTAATTTGCTTCTTTGAACAAATATTAAAGCCTAACCAAAATTGTAATTGTGAGGACAAAATAAGTAAAGCAATTAAGTGGTTCTGTGCAATGAATGCTTGACACTAAATACACCCTTATTAAGCAAAAATAATAGATTAATAGATTAATTATAACTTTTTAAAGTAATACTCTCTTACCTTTATGACATTTTTAACACAAGACTCTTAAATTTGACATAAGAAGTCTAAAATCTAGGCTGAGAGATTTTTGTTAAATCTCAGATTTGCTTGGTTAGTATGAGACCCTTGTAAAATGTTTCTGTAATAAAATCTATCCTGTGTCAAACTGATATTTGGGAAGCATAGGGAGAATCATTTAAATGCGTATAACATTAAAATGTTTCATGGAAGAGAGTATTTTGAGAATGGCCAGTCTTTAATACAATTTACCCTAAACTTCATTTAAAAAAATTACTTATAAAAATAATTAAAAATCTCTCCTTACACTGAATGCTGACTTTAAAACTAAAAAAAGAAAAGTAATAAAATGTAAAGATTTCAGACAAAAAATAGTCATGTCACTTAATTTAGTCATTTTCTAAAATAAAAGGCTATCTTATCCATATATAGTTTTTCTCCAGCCCTGTTTTTAATCCTTTCTACCTTCATTTATCTTTTATCTATCCAAGGTTGCCCTAGTTAGAGAAAGGTTGCTGTAATATATTTGACTTTTAAAATATTTAGGCTTTCTGACCCAAAGAAATTGACTCAAGCAGAACAAGCATGATTGTTATTTTAGTGCACAATTTAACCTGATAAGACCCTTCTAGTAAACATTATAGACATGCATAAGTCACAAGCCTGAAAGGAAATATTCCAGCCTTGTGAAGGTCTAGGGCCTGGCTTGTTAAAGTTTGTTTACCAGATGCCTGAATTCCACAGAGTAAATCACAGTCCAGGTGTTCGAAATCCCTTCGTGAATTTACAGCCTGCAGAAGAGCTTTGTTAGCCTTTCGTGTTAATGTTGAATATGCACACAGGAGGCTTAAAGACCATGTGCCCTGCCAAACATTACTAGTAATGTAATGGTGAATAAACCTTGGCTTCTCCCTGATGGTGTTCACAAATATTCAGTGCAATGTGTCATGTAGTTTCTGCCTTCATTCCCTTGAATGAGACACTTATGTGAAAAAAAGACTGTCATACTGATGATCAGCTACTGAGAAAATGGAGGCCTCCTGGATAAGTCAGAACCAACTGTCAGCACATGTAAGGCCACCTTGGAATTTCTAGCTGAGGCCATTATCTAACAGACTACAAGCCAGGTTGGTGGGCCCAACCAGATCACAGAATGAGGTGCCATCATGGTTGAGTGCTGCAGACTGTCGATGTCTTTCTTGTATGTTCACATAGCATAACGGGCTAGGGACCTCTATGAGTCTCTTTTATAAGGGTACTAATTACCTTCCCAGGGCCTCACCTCCTGATATCATCACCTTGAGGGGTTATTATATCAACATATGAATGGGGGTGTGGACACAGATATTCATTCTATAGCAGGTTACAGAAACAATTGATAAAATATTGCTTTGGATTATTTACAACTTGTATGTGGTATATTTTAAGTCAGGGAGCAGCCAACATTTTCTTTAAAGGGTGTGATGGTAAATTTTTTTGGTTCTGAAGGTTGTATGGACTCTGTCATACCTACCTAGTTTTGCCATCTTACTTGAAAGGTAATAGTGGATAGTAGGTAAACAAACGTCATGATTGTGTTACAATAAAACTTTATTTACAAAAATGGGCAGATGGACAGATTTGGCTTATGGGTCATAGTTTGCTGACCCATGTTCTAAATTAATAGCCTATAGAATAATTCTCATTCTATAGTATCCATTCCTAATCCTTTTTGTTGTGTGAAAAGTAATGAAAGGAAACCTCATTAGAGTCAGGAGACTAGAATGGGGAGCAAGTACTACTCAACTTCAATTACAGGAAGAATTGTCAATTATAGACCCAAAGGGAAGAATTCCCAGGAGTAAAGAATCATCAATTACAGGCCCCAAAAGGGACTGCTGTACTTTGCCTCTCCTACAAAAAAATTGACTACCCCTGAAACTTAGCCAATGAGAAACTGTCATCACCCTAAACTCCTGCTTTTCTCCAATGGACTTTCATTCAAAGCAATTCCTCCCAACTTCTTCCATCTCCATAAAATACCATTCCTCTTCTTAATTTATTGGACTTGCCTATGTTTTTGCTATAGCTTGTGTGTCCCAGATTGTACTTCTGTTATTCCTGAATAAACCCATTTTGCTGGTAAAATAAACTGGCTGTTTTATATTTAAAGCTAACAACTGTCTTCAGAAAATTCTATATTGAAAGAAATCCTATAGATATTGTTATAAAAGAGTATCAGGACCAATTCTGGTAGTCCATATCCTAATGCATAGTGTGATTAAGACAGGTAAATAGTCATTATCACAGAATAGTGTTCAGAGCTTAAAAGCAACTAGTTTTCTGCACTATATTTTTTTCTAAAATTATAGTATTGCTACTTTCAATACAATAACATAAAAATTTAGAGACAACAAAAGTAAATAATACAATCTGTCAGATTTTATTCTTTAAAATTATCAGAACAAATATAAATTAATGTGAACTTAAGAAAACAATAGGCTATTTCAACAAAAATGTTTGTATCTGAGGAAATGATAAGCATATAAATAATACAATTTAGCATTATGTATTCATTAATTAAGATATATGTGTAATTATCCTTTGAGTGAAATTCTAGTCTTTCACATGTGGAACACAATTTGATGCAATTTTTATGCAGAGTCTTTAAGTTTTCTCATTCTTCATTCAAGTTGCATATATCAAATAACAAATCAAAGCAAATAAATTTAGAGACATAAATAAAAGCCTTCTCAGTAGAAGGTGGGGGGAGGTAAAAATAACTTGAAAGAGACTTGCCTGGAAGTCACGAAGTTTTTGAACGCTGCTTCTTACATGCTACTCAGGTTCTAACTAAATTAAATAACTGGCTCTTTCAAAAGCCTCTCCTAATTTCAAAATAGACAGCACAGACAGAGATGGTAACTGAAAAAGACTGAGACTAATTAATTTAAGTTGAAAAACTGTTTCTATAAATGTCATTTCCGAGGATTTTCAACAGCCTCTCCCTTGATGTTTGATTGATACAAACAAAAGTACTTGCAATTCTAACAGTCCCTGAGTAACTGATGAAGATTACTCCCCTCAACTACTGGCACATGAATTGATAAATAAATCAACAAAACAAAAGAGAAAGTTCAGAAACACACTGGAGTACATGTGGAAACCCAGAATATAAAAGTATTTCAAATCACTGAGGAAAAATTGACTTTTAATAACTTGTGGTGGGCAACCTGATAGAAATATGGTAAGCGCAAAATTGAACCAATACCTTGCACAATATACAACAGTAAACTCTAAATGAATTACAGATAAAAAATAAAGCAGTACATAAAAATAAAATAAACCATTTCCATACTAGGGGAAATAAAGCATGGGTTAATTATTTTATAACTTGAAGATGAGCAAAAACTTTTCAACTATGCTTTTGTTAAAAAGAAAACCACAGGCCCAAAATACCATCACATGGGCTAGGCCACCTGGGGCTTAATACCTTATCTAATTGTAATTTCAGCCTCCCCCAGAAATATAAGTCTCAACCTTTAAAACAGGAATTTTCTGATAAGCACCAAAGAGGTGATCTGTCACATGCGTCCCCTCCATACCCACAAAGGAAGTGAGACAATCTACTTAATAAGACCCCCCTGTCCTTCCACCTAAGGGAAGGTGACCTTGACTGGGACAATCCTTTCTTTTGCTGAAAACTCTTGTCCCACCCTCCTTCCTATACATACCTTCCATTTTGTATAATTCCTCAGAGCTCCCCTCTCTATTTCCTGGATGGGATGCTGCCCAATTCATGAATCATTTAATAAAACCAACCAGATCTTCAAATTTACTTAGCTGAACTTTGCTTTTCAACAGATTAAAACTCATATTCAGTAAAAGAAGTGTGCAATAAATTCAACTACATTAAAATACTTTGCAGAGTAAAATATACCACATACTACAAATAAAGTTAAATGATTAATGAAAACATGGAAATATTTCCAAAAGAATGCTAATGATAATAAGATAACCTCCCTAATCTGAAAGAAACTCACACCACCTAAGAGAAAAGCAATCAGAAACACCATTTTTAAATGAGTAATACAGTAACAGTTCTCAGAATAGATACATGAACGGCCTATAAATTTATAAAAAGATGTTCCCTTCTTCCATAGGGATAGTAATGCAAATGAAAACTACACTGAGATATCATTTCTCACCTATAATATTAGCAGAAATTCAAAAGCTTGACAAACATACGGTACAAGTGAGGCTGTTAGAAAACAAGCACTTTAGTGTGCTGCTGGTATGATTACTCTTTTGAAGAGAAATTTGTCAATATCTTACAAAACTATTTATCAATTTACTATTTACCCAGCAATCCCACTTTTAGGAATCTACTTTGATTCCTAAGATCAAAGATGACCCTTTGAAGGCTCATCTTCAGGAGTATGAAAAAAATAAGCAGAGTTTAACTCATTGTGGCATTATTTTTAACAACAAAATATTGGGAATAAGATCAATACCAAATATAGAAGACTGATTAAGTAAACATATCCACATGTCCTTACAACAGGGTGCCATTGTTGTAGAGTCATCAAAAAGAATTGAGACAACCTCTATGACTGATTTGGTGTGATTTACAAGATACATTATTAAATGGAAAAAGAAATTTGCAGAACAGTATATAATGATAAGCTACCTTTTGTATAAGAAAAAAGAGGAGCCAATATTGGGTATTTGTGTGGGGTGCCTAGGTGGCTCAGTCGGTTGAGCAGCCGACTTCAGCTCAGGTCATGATCTCGCGGTCCGTGAGTTGGAGCCCCGCGTTGAGCTCTGTGCTGACAGCTCAGAGCCTGGAGCCTGTTTCAGATTCTGTGTCTCCCTCTCTCTCTGACCCTCCCCTGTTCATGCTCTGTCTCTCCCTGTCTCAGAAATAAATTAAAAAAAAAACGTTTAAAAAAATAAAAAAAAAAAAAAAGATTGGGTATTTGTGTGTTTATGTGTACATTTATGTAAAAACTGTAAACATAAATACATATAAACATATTACATATAAATACATATATATGTAATGTATATATTATATGTTATATGTAATTTGCTAAGAGGAACACAGGAAAATATAATCAAAGCAAAATGAGTCAAATTGATCACCTACACAGAATAGGTAGGATCCCAGTGGAAAAGAAAGGGAAGGGGATGTAATTTTTCTTAATGTTATAAAGTTTGATGTTTGAAGTAAATTAATGTTTAACATTATCCGCCCCCCCCCCCCGCCTCCTCCTTGCAAATCAGTAAGAATTGTAAAAAATCTTTAGGAGTTATTACAAACAGAAACAAAGCTACATATATTTTAACTGATCACACAAGCAAACAAAAAAAATAATAAAATAAAAACAAGTTCAAGGAACTTTTGAACATAATACTATAATTATATGTGACTACTGGGATCTATTTTAAGGGAAAATTACAATGAAATCTTAAATTTTTTTTTAACATTTATTTATTTTTGAGACAGAGAGAGACAAAGCATGAACGGGGGAGGGTCAGAGAGAGGGAGATACAGAATCCGAAACAGGCTCCAGGCTCTGAGCTGTCAGCACAGAGCCCGATGCGGGGCTCGAACTCAC
This sequence comes from Panthera uncia, assembly GCF_023721935.1. Classification (NCBI taxonomy): domain Eukaryota; kingdom Metazoa; phylum Chordata; class Mammalia; order Carnivora; family Felidae; genus Panthera; species Panthera uncia. The sequence continues at coordinate 32,640,647 of NC_064808.1, read as the reverse complement.
GGACCGCGAGATCATGACCTGAGCCGAAGTCGGCCGCTTAACTGACTGAGCCACCCAGGCGCCCTTGAAATCTTAAATTTTAATAGCAACTTTTGTAGCAGTATTGACACAGTGATCTCCAAAGTACTTCATATGTATGACAGCATTAAGCAAGTGATACAAGTATCTTAAAGTTTTGGAGATTAATATTCTCTGTGGAGGAAAGAGGAAATACAAATATGTAATGGCAAAAGAAAGAGCCTGTGGTGTAGGATCACTGTAGAAGTGCTTTTATGAGCTCCTAATTTATATATAGATACATATATACAGATATATAGAGACAATATAGATAGATTTAGATATTTATCTATCTCCTGGCTGTGTCCATGAAATGGGCCAAATAGCAATGGCAACCTAATTATAAAGTATGCTTGTTCTTGGTTTCTAAATCCCTTTCAGCATTGAAATGATGGCCAGGGGTTCTTATATAAATTTCTGCTTCCAGAGCAAGGTCAGAGAAAGTATAAAATGGCATACTCTGTTGTGGCCAAATGTATAGAAATGCTCAATATATGGTAATAACATATCAAAAGATACACAGTACCCAGTTTGAAGAGTCTGCCACTGGCCACATCTGAGACATTTTGGAGCTTAGAAGAAATAATGGCAGTAATGAATTATAACATATGCTATATATATATTTAAAAGAATCCATGAGCCCATGATGACGCAAACAAAGCAAACAAACACAAAGGGTGGGAATATTGAGAAGAGATATATAGTCTTTGCAAAGAATGCCAAACATTAATGGTGGAAGGAATGCTTGAGTTAGCAAATCTCCCTTTTAAAACCGGTAATAGTAGTTTCAAGCAAGTATCATCTATTGATATCAATGGGATCACTCCTCATATTACATATTAATGGCAAGAAGAAATGCACCTTTACAATGGAGAAATCCAGAAGTCACTTTTTTTTTGAGAGACAGGGGGTGGGGCACAAGTAAGTGAGGGACGGACAAAGAGAGAGAGAGAGAGAGTGAGAATCCCATAGGAGGAAGAGAGAAAGAAAGAGAGACAGAGAGAGAAGCTGGGCTTGTGCTCACCCAATGTGGGGCTTGTGCTCACAGGAAGTGGGGCTCGAGCTCACTGGATGCTTGAATTCCGAACCAAACCATAAGATCATGACCTGAGCTGAAGTCAGATGCTTAACCAACTGAGCCACCCTGGCGCCCCCAGGAGACACATTTTCAATCCAGAAGTGAAGGTTAATATCATCAATAACAGTACAAACTGGCATCTCAATGTACCATTACAATACACTGAGAACAGCACATCACCTTACAGAATTCTAACCAAAAATATTTAACCTGAAACTACAAAAAAAAAAAAAAATCAAATAAACCAAAATTAGAGACATTAAAGATAATTTGTCTGAAATCTTTAAAAAAATCAGTGTTATGAGAGAATTTTTAAAAAGGCAAGATTAGAGGAGACTAAAAAGATATGACAACTAAATGTGATGTGTAATTCTTGATGGGAAACTTCAGGGAAACAAAACAGACCACTACAAAAGTCATTATCAAGACAATCAGGGAAATTTTAATATGAACTATAGGTAGTTAGGACTACATATAAGATATATATTAGGTAATCAATGTGAATTTTCTTGATTGTGATAATTACTTGGGATTATGTAGGAAAAAGCTCTTCTGTGGGAAATACTGGCTGTAGTATTTAGAAGAAAGTATGGGATAGCTGCAAAATACCTTAAATGGTTCCAAACAAAGGAAAAAAAAGAAATAACTAACAATTGACAAATCTAAGTGAAAGATGTATATTAATTTTATATTCTTTTTAACTTCCTTGTAACTTCATATTTAAAAAAAAAACAGAATTACAAAGAATATTCCTTCTATCTTAACTACTACCCTTGGAAAATTCTTCAGACATTTTAGTTTTTTATACATTTGGTTCTGGATGTTGTTTTGTCTTCCATTCATGGGGCTGCAGGCAACACTGAACTGACAATTTTTCATTAATAACATGTTCGAATACATATGAATCAACAGTAGCCTGGGCTCCCACATACTGAAATTTGGATATAGTAAGTACAGGATGCAGTTTAGTATCAAGAAATTTAGAAAACTATTTCAAAGAGGTTTTGAAGCCAGTGATATAAAATTCACATTTTAGAAGGTTCCGAAAACTGAAGATGTGTGTGTTGTTGGCAGTTGATGGTGGTGGTGTTGTTATTGATTTTTTGTTCAAATGCATAAGTTACCCAGCTTCAGTCAGCTCTTTTGAGTAAAACTTTTCAGAATGATACCCAATTTGTGTTTTTAGAACTCCAAAGAAGTAAAATAACAAGGCAATCTCTTAATCCCCCATGAGATAATGATTTGGGAAATCAATAACAGGTGACATTCCATGCTCACTAAACGTCTTGGTAGCCAAACAAAGAGTGGTACAGGTCATTTGAGAAAAGTTGTAAGTCCTGAGAAATCACCGTCAGTTGTGTTTACAGAATCAAAAGATAAATTCAGTCGACAAAATCCAAGCGAGCATTTGTCTTGGGCAATAACTTAAATGTCACTTTCACTGCTACATAAGAGTTTTTAGTAGTAGTTCTACTCCAGCAATTCCCTTGTCCACATTCATAAACCCAACAAATAAACATGAAAGAATCTGCACTTTCAAGGTGTACATAATGTGAGTAGATACTGTGTGAAGGAAACAAAACAGCTTTTATTTCTTTAAGAAGGAAAAAAAAAAACTGAGAAGGGAAAACAGAAGAATTACATGTAGGCTGGCAGCATCTGGAGAGATAAGTATGCCACTTTTCCAAGTGAGAGCTTTCATAGCTCTTGTACATAAGACAACAGCTACGCCGTCTGCAATACTGTCACCTGGGGGCTTGTTAAAAATGGAGCTGCTGCATCACATCAACAAGTGTCAGGGCTGCTGGAAAAAATAGCAAGTAATTCAGTAAGTAAAGGGTGATGAGAGTAGAATGCAGGCCCAGAAATCCCGATTAAAAGCACACTGTAGAGGGCATTAAATGCCAGCTGAATGAATTGAAGTGACACTTAGGTGGTGATGCCAAGATTTCAAAAATTTCCAATTCAGTCATCCCAACAGAATGTCGTCTTATGGCTTTGATTTACATTTCTCTAAAGAGCAGTAATGTCCAGCATCCTTTCATGTGCTTGTTAGCTATCTGTATATATTCTTGGAGAATTATCTATTCAGAACCTTTATCCAATTTTAACTGGGTTATCTTTTTAGTATTAACTTATATTTTATTTTTTAATTTTTTAATGTTTATTTATTTTTGAGAGAGGATGAGACAGAGAGACAGAACTCAAGTGGTGGAGAGAGAGGGAGACACAGAATCCAAACCAGGCTCTAGGCTCCGAGCTGTCAGCACAGAGTCCAACACGGGGCTTGAACTCACGACTGTGAGATCATGACCTGAGCCGAAGTCAGACACTTAACCAACTGAGCCACCCAGGCACCCCTTTAGTATTAACTTATAAAAGTTCTTTATATATTCTGGATTCAAGTCCTTTATCATATTTACAAATACAGCAATTTCTTTAAAGGTAAGAAATGCATCTGAGATCAAATGGATAAATCACTTAGAGAACTAACTTGTGGTTACTTAAAACTTAGTTAAGGAGGTGCCTGCGTGGCTCAGTCAGTTAAGCACCTGACTCGACTTCTGCTCAGGTCACGATCTCCCACTTTGTGGGTTTGAGCCCCCTGTCAGGCTCTACACTGACAGCGTGGAACCTGCTTGGGATTCTCTCTCTCTCTCTCTCTCTCTCTCTCTCTCTCTCTCTCTCTCTCCTCTCTATGCCCCTCCCCACTCGTGTGCATGCTCTCTCTCTCTTTCTCTCTCTTTCTCTGTCTCTGAAATTAAATAAACTTAAAAAAAAAACAGTTAAGGTTGATTGGTTGTTTCTATTGTTTGAGAATTAGAGTAAAACTTCTAAAGTAATGCTTAAGATTCCAGAATAAATCACCAGTATGAAAAGTGAGGCATAAGTAGGGGAGGTATTTTCTTTCTAAGTCCTCCACCACAGAAACTGTCTCATTATCAAAGCCAGAGCTCTTGTCAACTCTTATATTTCAAAAATGTACTTTATTAAAGAAAGCAGAAAATTTTAACACAGGATATCAGACGTAAGCAATTCTTTCCACACATATTGTTACAATTTGATCTTAAATATTAATTCCCAAGGCCATTTCCTCTCTCATAAAACATTTTGTTTTCTAAGTTCGGAAGAAACATAGTGGTCTTTTGAGGCACTTTATTTCTGCCTTCCCTCTTTTGATGATGCCATTGAGTCTGACCTCTACTTTCATGAAAGGACTGCATGAACATGTTTGAAGGCAGAGGAATCTTACACAGGCATTTAGAAGTCACAAAAAAAATCTGTTTCACAAAGTCGTACTGGTTTAATATAAGTTTTGGAAAATGCCTGGGCCAAGAGAATTATCACGTTACTATTGAACTTTCAAAACAGTTTAAATTTGACTCGTATTATTTATGAAGGGAGCCAAAATGTTTTTGCTCAGAAACTTGAAATAACAATGAGAACGTATACTTTACTTAGTAAAGCTTCATTCTGACATTGCATGCCTCTGAGGATCCATTTCAATGAAAAAATACTCCCACAGAAATATTATAGGACTTAACATCAGAAGAAACTGTACTGCCTAGACTATAGAGAATTTGCAGTAAATACAGATTTCAGCAGTCACACATTCAGCTGCTTTGAGATGGCCCATCTTTACACAACATCTCACGTCCTGCAATCCACCAACCTAAACGGATTTCTAAAACAGCTGTCCCATCAAGAAACACAGTGGTTTGGTTGAAAATGCAATCACTTATATCTTTAGCCACAACCTGATGCATAGCAAATAGTTTTTCCATGTGCCCTTTTAGTTATACGCACATATGCAATCATAGTGTTGAGAATGACAGTCATACAAAGATTTTTTTTTAATTTTTTTTTTAACGTTTATTTATTTTCGAGACAGAGAGAGACAAAGCATGAACGGGGGAGGGTCAGGGAGAGGGAGACATGGAATCTGAAACAGGCTCCAGGCTCTGAGCTGTCAGCACAGAGCCCGACTCGAGGTTCGAACTCACGGACCGCGAGATCATGACCTGAGCCGAAGTCGGCCGCTTAACTGGCTGAGCCACCCAGGCGCCCCTCATACAAAGATTTAAACACTAATTACTGAATGATTATTGTATAGCAGGTATTTTTCTAAGAATCTGGCCCTTATAAGGTTACTCTGATAGCTATTATTATCTTCATTTTACAGATGAGAATATTGAGACACAAAAAGGTAAATTTAATTTCCTAAGATCACAAAAAGATTAAATATATCTGGCAAGAGGAGATCGAGAATGAACACCAGATCCCACTATTTTAACTACTAGAATAGCACAGACTCTCTAAAATGCATTCTTTACTAACCCATGGGTCCATTTGTCTAATTGTATTTACTTTAGGACAAATAATTTAACTACAGTGAAAACACTAAAGAGAAATGTAACCTGACGGAGTGTCTTAACCAGGGGCAAGTGGGGGTCTCATCATTCACTCAACACTCATTTAGTATCTACTCTGTAGTAGTGCTGGAACTGTACTTATAGCCCTGAAGGAGACGGACTGAAGACAGGCTCTCAGGGAGCTCCAACTGTGGAACAGGAGGACAGTGAATAAGACACAAAAAGTAATTATTTAACTTCAGGGCCATGAAGAAAATAAAATAGTTAATATGACAGAGAATACCAGAGTGGAGCAGACGATTTAAATAGTGTGTCAGAGTGTCAGATGGGGCGCCTGGGCAGCTCAGTTGGTTAAGTGTCCAAAATGGGCTCAGGTCATGATCTCCCGGTTTGTGGGTTCGAGCCCCACGTCGGGCTCTGTGCTGACAGCTCAGAGCCTGAAGCCTGCTTTGGATTGTGTGTCTCCCTCTCTCTCTGCCCCTCCCCCACTCATACTCTCTCTTCTTCTCTCAAAAATAAATAAAACATTAAAAAGTTAAAAAGTAAATAAATAAATAGTGTGCCTGAAAGGTCTCTGAGAAAGTAGCATTTGATTTGAGACTTTGTTTATGAAATGGAGCCAGACAAAGGCTAACCCAGAGGAAAAAGACTACAGGCAGAGAGAACTACGAGTATAGAACAATGAAGGGTAGAATATGCCTGGTGACAACACAGACACAAAAGAACTCAGCAATGAACTCAAGTCATAGAACCACTTTCAAGAAGTGTACATTCATGATCACAGAGGTTAGCCCTGATTCTTGTACCAAAACCATGAAGTAGATAAATGAAAGGTTACCACTTCCTGATGTTCCCACATGAATTAGAATTTAAGACTTGTAGGAAAACCTCAATCATTTGGCCAATCTTCCTGAAAACCAGTTAAGAGTGACCTCTGAATCATAAATGAGGGATCTTGAAGGTTACCATATATTTTCTGTCTACAAAAGCAACTCATTATCATGTAAATAGCTAAACCATTATCTCTATGCATTTCTGAACACAATAGAATAACATTAAATAAATTAATATTGGCACCCATTATCATCATTATATTGTTCTACTTTTTCTTTTTCCCATCTATCACCTTGTAAATATACTATGTAATTTACATATACTGCATTTTCTACCAATTGACACATATAACATAAGCTTCACAAGTACTTGGGGAATGGTCTGCTTTGTTCACTGATATAAGACTTTGAACAATGTTTAGTCCATAATATATAGAAAGCAGTGGAAGAGTAAACAAATGAATGAATTGATGTGTAATTATGTTCAATGACTGGAAATTTAATTAAAAGTGGTTTTGTGTTTTTTTGTTTATTTTATTTATTTATTTTTTATTTTTTTTTTTTTGGCCATTGGTGGTGTGATTTTTCCCAGAGTGGCCTAGTGTTAGACCAGGTTCAACTTAAGAATAACTTAAGTGGGGCACCTGTCTGGCTCAGTCAGTTAAGCATCTGACTTGGGCTTGGGTCATGATCTCGCAGTTCACCAGTTCAAGCCCCGCAGCAGGCTCTGTGCTAACAGCTCAGAGCCTGGAGCCTGCTTTATATTCTGTGTCTCCCTCTCTCTCTCTGCCCCTCACTCGCTTACACTCTGTCTCTCTCTCTTAAAAAAAAAAAAAAAAAAAAAGAATAACTGAAGTTATTCTCAGCCTTAATCATTTATGACGAGTCAAGATCTAACTTTGAAAGTTGTAAAAATGCCATACTGAGTAAATATTTTGTTAGTAATTGTTAGCATTAAAGAAATGTTTTTTAGGAAAACAAACAAAAAATTTTACTTTCAACTAATCTATAAAAATTGTGTAGTCAGATGGATGAATTTTACATTTTTATTAATGTTTGCTCATTCAGACTAGAACATGCCTGTGGTAATTCAGTCTTCAAAAAGCAAGTTTAACTGGGCAAATTGTAGAATGATCTCTGAAAGTCTCTTTCCTTTGTGTCTGTACTTGTATCCACATGCACATAACTTTATGTAGATTACACATGGGGTGCTTCTATAAAGGGACATAAATATTTTCATAAAATCTCTAAACTGTTTACATGTAGAAACCTTGGTTTATACAGTTTAAGTAACTATCCACAAAAACCACCTAGTACTTGACTTCAGTATTCACTAGAAAGGGAATATTTATCTTAGAATCGCATAAGTCTCTATGAACATGTGACATTCAAAACATTAAAAATAACAGAATTTCTAAGAGAAAAGACTAAAGTAAAAGCTACTAGCTCCCCAAAATTACAGAACAAGGATTAGAAATGGAGAATGATGCCTTGATTCATCTCATGCCTTTTGGCAGATGTATCTGGTACTTTTCTTACTTTCTGTTGATAAAAAATGACATCTGTAGAGACAACAGCAGCTCAAGATAATATTTAAATACAAATCTCATCATTTTCATGGACATCTTCAGTGGCTTATGTGATGTTGAAGGTAAAAATGTCTTCAAAATTATTAATCTATTTTGCCAAAATTTTCAAAAATAATAATTCCTTAAGATCCACTGACTGTTATTGCTATCAGCCTTAATTTAAGTACAGAGTACTGAAATAAAATAACATATAAATCTTGCCTAATAAAGCCCTATTATTTTAGCAAGCAAATGAAAAAAAAAAAAAAACTCAATCGATACTTACCCAACGAATAAAAGTGTATGGAAATCTCATTGAAAAAAAAAATAACAAAAGGAAACTTTTATGTCAAATTGAGACCAATCCTATATTAATCAAAATAATTTGAGAAAGGGAAGGGATAGACAGTGAGGCTTATGTTTGACTACAAAGATTTTTTCATATTTTTCCCCACCTAATCCTCAAACAACACTTCAAGGAAAGTATTATATAACATTGTTAAAGATGTTGAGCCTCAGATATAATAAACCCATTTTCTCAGCAGGAGAATGACAAATGCAAGACTTTAAATGTATTTGACTTATTATGAATTTTCAACACTACTGACATTTTTCACTTACAATTTTTAAGAGAAAAGGGAATGCCAAGACACAGAATTGAGAGGTTTCTGATTAATTAAGGTCTTTGAATAACTGATTTTGTTACTAAAAATTTTCATCCCAATCTTATAAAATATTTTTAAAAATTCTTATGATATTATTTGTACTACCTAGTGCTGAATTTTCATCAGATCTGACACAAACTCTATTTTAGTAAACAGCAAGCTGATGAAATTAAATTCATGTTAAAAGCAGTCAGTGTTTGCCACAGGTATAGGGCAAAGATATTTCAAATATTGATTGCGAACGGCAGCCTGGACTCCTGCACCGAAGAGAAGGATAAGTCCTCACAGGAACAGAGTAACATAGAAATGTCTGCCATTGGGACATGGAAATCACAACTGAAACCACATAAACTAAGCACCTGTTATCACTGTTTTTATATCTCAGAATGAATAAGTGGGTAATGAGAATTCTAATAAATTACTGCGGGGGGAGGGGGAGTGCTTCTCAATATAAACCACAGAAAGGAACCATGGATTACTTCATTTCTACAAATAGGGCCTATTTTACAATGTTTATGAATGTTGAACTGTTTCCTGGGGAGTAGCAAAAGACACAGAGGTATACTCTCAACCTTCTTTTCCTTTTTATTTTTCTTTTTAAGTTTGTTTCTTTATTTCAAGTTTTTATTTAAATTCCAGTTTCTCAACTTTTTTCAACAGACTAGCAGTGTTACAGGAACTCTTTATCTGCGCATCTTTTATTATGAAAGTTACCCAAAAGAAGAAACTTCTACATCCAGGCAAGTGTCTGATGAAATTCATCAAGAGAGACAGAAAGACTGAATCCTTTCTCCTACCTCCACCTCCTCTGCCCTGACCCACAGTTTTGAGTTGCTTTCTGAGGACCTGTTCCTCCTGAGTAATTAATACAGAGAATTCCAGACCTTCAGGAACCTCAATAGGTAACCATAGGAACATTTATAGAAAAAGAGATATATACAGATGTACTAACAAAAAGTCCCACAGACCAGTTTTGACATTACATCTCTCTGAAGACTCACACTGTGTTAACTATTCATCAAATTGTCTGAATCTTTTCCTCCACCACAGGTCCTCACAGATTCTGTTAAGTTTAACCTAAAGTATATTTTTCATATTTTTCTTTAACTGCAGAGTTTTTAAGAAATAACCCCTATCTTTCTCTTGATTCATATAGATATATCTCATAGATATGCATACCTGTATTGAAAAGCTATATTTAGTGAATTCCTGCTGATTTCCAACTAGGTGCTAAAAGCTTTTATATTACATATAACCCTCATAACAATTCTGTATGGTAAGCAAGATTAAGATATATATTTTTCAAAGGAGAAAGCTGTGTCTAGAGAGGTAAAGATTGTAAAAGGTACAATTGGGATTCAAGTGCACATCTGTCCAAAGGCTCCCAGTTAAGCCACCTGCATATTCTGGATAAACTACTGTATTCTGTGCTTTGATGATATAAACAAAAAGAACATGGCATCTGACCTTTGCCAACCTTCTGTATTTTCCAAGTACCCTCTCACCTCCAAAGGCAGGGTTCTAGCTAATATAATTTCTTGGGACTGGCACAAGGGAACTTTCATAGTTTCATGACCCACTATTGTAAATTTTCATAAATGTCTGAAGTATACTTTTCCTACCCACATCCACAACTTTCAGGATCGCATGGGGAAGAGACATTCTGAAGATGGTTAGGAGGTATCTTCTAAAGCATAAAATAACAAGGAGTATAGTGAGTATCTGAGAGATATAGTAGAGAAAGAATGAAATGAGGGCTTAAGGCAAAGCAACATGATGTATTATAGTCTGGGCCATAGAGGCATATGAATGTGGGTTCTAATCTCACCTCCACCATTCAATAGTTTTATGGCTTCAGATAAGATAGCCACACACGCAGAGAAAAAAAAATATTCCAATTTTACATTCATCATTATATACATATGTCTACACAACTTTCAAATAGGTTATAGCTGTAATTGACTCTTTGTATTTTTTTTTTTTGCCAATTTAGGAGTATTATAATGGATGCAATGCATACATATTTTGTCTATTACACCATCCACTGTCATATTTGTGAAAATTCCCTCCACCCCAGACGGCTCCTTCTAAGGCTACTTTACTGGGATCTGTCACTACTCTTACTCCGTAAACTGTATTTTAACTTTAAGATTCCATTATGGGTCCAGTTATCTCCTTCACATACTCCCCCTAGGCTGATCTACCTCCAGTGCTAGAACCAACAACCTAAGATCCTCTACCAACCTTACTGAAATGAAGCTCTAGTTATACCTCAGCACTGGCTCATCCTCCTTTTGTATCCTTTGTTTCATTGCACATATAGCTTTCTCTTTCTGAAATATTATTTCCCAATTTTTAAAACTTCTATGAAGCTTTTATTTATTCTTCGTTATTCAGCTCTAATATCATATCCTCTGGAACTATATCCTGACTTTTTCTTGCAATATGTTTTGATCCTCCAATGATTATATTTCCAAAGACAAAGCTTAGGGATATATTCTAAAAATAGAACAGAATATTTGAAATCTGATCAGTTTTGAAAATCCAGAAATAGAATGGCCTACACAAAACAGGCAGCACCACTCTGAATTATAGCAATGGTCACAGAGTGACACCCATGCAATTATGGACATATTAAAATTTGCATTTTTCTTACTTACTGCCTCTAGCCCAAATTCTTACACTCACTAACTGCTTTGTAGATGTCTATTGAAATTAATTTCAATGCTGCCCTTTTGGGTGGAGCTAGACAAGAAACGTCACCTAACTTTATAAGCAATCAACACCAGATATTTTGTTAATGAGGCCAGTGAATGTTAGATATAATTATAAACATCTGGTTTGTCCATAAATAGTATATAGCGGTCCTCTGCTTATACTAACACAAATATGGGAGCTCATAACCTATGCTCTAGAGAAAAATGATCTCAGCTTGATTCCCAAGAGTCCCTTTTCAGTTGCTAATACAGAGGCTTCTTGGATGCCTGATCTTGCTACTAGGTATTCTTGCATCATCTTCTGGTGAACCTTTCTTGGAAGATACAAGTTGGCACCTAAAAGAATAGAGCTGAGAGCCCATCAAACTTATAGAATCAGCATAACTGATCTGTGCCTACTGTTAATGTGCTATTGTTATAGCACAATTTGACCTGAGACTTGATTTCATTGTAAACCAGTAGCAAGGCTGTAAGGAGGAGTTCTTATCATCAACCTTTCATTGTTGGAGCCTCCTGTATCTACTACAGAACTAATCATTGTATGTAATGAAAACAACTTATATCAGTTCTCTACAAAGAACTCCTCTTATTTATTTCATTGGGGCTATTTGGCCACTTTTTGAGACCAGAGTAAATATCTTTAACTTTCAAACTCAACATCTATATGTCCAGAATATACCTAGCATTATGGAATTTACCCAATATGTTTATTGGAAAATTAAAGGACCTGCCTGAAGAAAGACTTATAATTTAAAAGATTATTCAAGGTCACTAGAAAACTACATGGATAATTTAAAAAAAATTAAGTTGTGTTTGTCTTACCTGAATCCAGCCAATCATAAGAGTAGGTTAAAGCAATATTTATGAAAGAAGCACATGACTTGAACTCCTTCCCTAGGATACAGCTGCCTTTCTTCTGTTCCTTGGCCACAGGCTGCATCTCATACGCTGAGTGTTTCACAGATGAGTATCGATGGCAAAAGAGAAACCAGAAGCACTTTGATCATTTAGTTTGCCTACATTCATAACTACAACTATAATACCTGTTCTACTGTTAAATATTCTTTCCAATTTATAAGCTAAGTGTTAAGCATTGCCAAATACTGGGAATCAGTAATTTAAAAAAATGACTCATTAGACCCATTCCATAGATGAAGAAAATGAAATACAGAGAGATTAAGTGATTAATCTACACAATACTTGGGTGGTAGTTTGAAGTGGCATTCTCCTTCATCTTCCTCCTAGTCTATTGCTACTTCTACAGTATCACAGATTTTTATAGTTGTGCTCTGAATATATCAATCCTACCCTATGAAGAGACTTAAAATCTAATTAGAAAAAAATGCATTATTATTGTGTACCTTGGTTTTTAGTACACTCAAACTCCCTAAAAATCCACTGTACATTTTAATCATTGTGATTTACTGACGCACAGTATTGAATAACATAAAATACTCAGTTTCTGAAGAAAGCCAACACTCCCCCAGATAATAGTGCCTTCTATGTAGCTCTTCTTTTTTCATCAAGAGCCATGGCAAAATGGAAAGATTAAAATCTAACCACAAATGCTGAAGAAAAGAGAAAAAAGAAAAAAGAAAAAAGATCTGAAGAAAAGAGAAAAAAAAGATACATAAAAAAGTATTGGTTCTTATAAAAAAGAAGCTTCAGATAAAATCAAGATTAAGTTGGTAAATTCAGGGTTGACCTATATCATTTGTACAATGTGCCATATGTTATGTATTGAAATAAGAAACATTTTGTTAAATAGATTTAATGTGAGTCCTTGAGATAACATAAGAACTTCTCAAAAAGATAGAAATAAAGTACATGTGGAGGTTAAAACAATTAACTTTTAGTCTGAGCATATGGCATCAGACATGTGGCTTTTGGGAGAACTGTACTTTAGAGAAAATTCACAAACCTTTGCACCGATTTCTGCATTTATGATTACGGGAGTTCCCTAGGGTTTTAGACATATGCCTTATGAATATAAAACATCTACTCATTAAGAAAAATAAATGAAAGCAAAGGTAAGAATAGTCATGATAGACTGGAAATTAGGAATTTTCAGTTCTTTGTGGAATATTCAAGGAAAGCTATAGCATAAGTATGTTTTGTTCCTGTATTCATTAAATACATCTTATTGAATTGATACTGTTAAGCAGGAATTATACTAGGCACTGGCGTAAAGCATGAACCAAAGACCCACCTTGTGCACATGATAATTTCTGGAAATCATACTACTTTTGTCATCATTTGGTTACCATCTACATTCCTTGTTATTTATTATTAAGTTGGAGTTCTAAAGACAAGAATCTTCTTTCTCCATATATGTACCACACAGTGCATTGCACAAATAGTCACTCATTAACTATAAGTAGCAGGAATGAAAGTCTTTGCTCTCCACCATGCCTGAGAGTAGAGGCCATGTTTCCTTCATCTTTAAATTAAGTACATATTTATTCCATAATTGCATATTTGTGCAACGTCTCAGACTTAAAAGGTGCTCAACAAATTCTGTGAATTTATAAATAATATACTGTAAATATTTTGGAATTTGTACTTCATCCTACAATTTTTCATCCTTCTCTCCATTTTTCTATGATGAAGAGTTTGCTTTTGCATAAGATTTAAAACATGCCATGTAATTTCATGAGTAACATAAATGGCTACCTTGCTGCATCGTGTGGTGTGCCAGAGCCACTATGTAACAATGACCAGCTAGGTGGTCCAGAGACTACTAGAAGGTACAGGCGTCCTGGAGCTGATCCCTCCAGGGAAGACTTGCTAGATGACAAAGAGACTTGCTGACAAGTGTAGGAAAACCACACCTGGCCTTTATAAGCTGTTACGAGGACTTCCAAATGCCATTGTGTTTGGCAGCTATGCCAAGAACAATCCACTGGAATGAAAAGACCCTTTCTCTTGCTATGGCCTTTCAGTTCCTCCAGAGTTATTTCCTGACAAAGCTTAATACCAAGCCAATGTGCAAAGGAGGGATATTTTCAATGTCCGAGTCTGATAATACAAAACAAGGCATAGAACTATAGATTTGTACCTGAGAAGACAATACATTCGCAACTGGCAGAAAGTATTTTGACAGACTTAGAAGTCTCACCTCCAGGGTAGGTGATGAAACCTATGGCTGAAGCAACCATCTTTACTCTTACAACCAGTCTTGCTGGACAATGCTACTCTTGATGCTTTCATATTACGTAGATACTCTTGTTTTTGGATGACTATTGAATATCCTTGATGTTTATGCTACAGAATCTCAACCTATCTGTGCTGATAAAACATTCTAGCCCTTTGTTTTTAATAACAGATGTAGAATTCACTGGATTCACCACAATGCCAAACCACAATTTGTTTTCCATTAAAAAAAACAATGGGGAATTAGACTTCTCTTTCAGCAGTCTTGGGTGACTGAGACCGTAGCTCAAGAATCCTTTAGGAGACAAGAGATGCCACACTGCAAAGTTTATTCATGAACTTGTAGTCCTTAACCATAATTATTTTAGAAATATCTCCAATGCTGTTACCATTCCTGTGAGAAAACTCAAGAAACTCTTCTGAAGGATTTTCTCTAGATTGCATTATCCCGATTGTTTGATGTAACGTATTTTCCAAACATTTTGGAAATAATTAGAAGTATATAATAGAGAAAAGGAGAGGTTGTGAGGAAGAAGAAATTGAAGGATGTGTATATAAATGATACATAAACATTTTTGCAAGGCATCTTTAAAAGAAATAGAGGAAGTTGAAATAAGGTATACTAAGCTAGGTGAAACTTCATTCCTGTTATGAACAGGCATTAGACCTGTCATATATGGGTTTATCAAAGTAAATTGATTAATTTATACATTCATCACATATTTGCTTTTTGGTTTTGTTTGTTTTAGTTTCCATGTGATCCAATTACAATTCAGACTACTCTTCATTATGCCTCATTTGACCTAGGTTCACTACATACATTATTTTCATATCTTGACAACATGGTAAAAAACGTGAAAATAAGCCTGCATATTTCCATAATAGGCACACATAGTTGGCCACTGAAAAATTTAGTTAATATGGGAAATAGCATGATACTTGGAAGCACATTGTATACATGGATTGATCGAATTGATATTTAACTCTTCCAGCACCAAAGGGCAATGAAAAGAGTATATGTGGAGTCTGGAAGAAAGTTTGAGTTAAAATTAGTTTTATGGTCTCTTAAAAATATGAGCTTTGACAGAATAATTAACTTTTCTCAGATTCAAATCCCTCTTATGTAAAGAACAAATAATGAGAATGTACTAAACCAAAAATTGTAAAGATTAAAGAAATTAATATATATCTATTTCCTTTGTACTCCAAAAACATTAGTCCCCTGCTTATTGAATATATTTATGCTTCATATATAATAATTCCAGTGTTATCTAAACCTGTTACCTCCCAGTCTTTTAGGCAAGCTGTTCTCTTCGCAGGAAAAACCCTTCACCCTTTCTGTTTCCTGACTCACTCCTTTTTATTTTTGGTGCTCAGTTCAAACATCGATCTTCCTCCAGAAAAACTTCCTATGACCCTGTATTTATTAACATATTCTCTCTCTGCAATCCCATAGCATGCTGTGCCTACTTCTCTTTATACATTTTTTGTTGTTTATACATTAATCACTGACATAACTTCTGTCATACCTTCTAAACTATTTCTTCTTGGTAGTTAACATTTTACACTAATTTATACCCCATGACAACTACAAGGACAGCTATTTTTTCAAACATATAATATATAATGTTTCCAATTCTACTTAAAAGTACATTTATTAATTTTTTAGAAACCAAATTGTCCACACATTGAGTTCTTTTCCACTGAAGGATAAGGGGAACTGGAATGTATGCAACCCCTAATCTAAGCCCCTGAAGGCCTTTGCTTCTGCTCCTGTACTGCCATCTTCTGACACCATCTGTGTTTGCTGCTGGGGGCATTTGTCTCCTCTGAGCCTCTTTTCTTCATTGGCTGGAAACCTAGGCAGCACCGAGGAATCTAGCAATGTCTTTGTTATTGGAAGTGATGTTATGTTTTAGTTTCACCTGAAACTCAAGACTTCCTGAGTTTCTGATTCATTTCCTGAATGGGAAAGGCTAGGTGACTGTCAAAATTTATCATAGGGTATTGCAGCAGGACCAAAGTTATTAAAATGAAAATCTGCTGCATTTATTCCCTTGACAAGTTTGTAGGTGCTTTCCTAAATCAGGGGGCATAGATTATAGTCCATTTTTAACTTTAAAAAGTTACTAGTCTCTAGGGGCGCCTGGGTGGCTCAGTCGGTTGAGCGTCCGACTTCAGCTCAGGTCATGATCTCACGGTCTGTGAGTTCGAGCCCGCGTCGGGCTCTGTTGACAGCTCAGAGCCTGGAGCCTGCTTCAGATTCTGTGTGTGTCTCTCCCTCTGCCCCTCCCCCACTCATGTTCTGTCTCTCTCTCTCTCTCTCTCTCTCTCTCTCTCTGTCAAAAATAATAAACATTAAAAAAAATTTTTAAAAAGTTACTAGTCTCACATCTGTAAAATGATAATCTTGGAAGTAATTGCCATCAGTGACTTTCACAGGCATCAAAGTTTTGGGATTCTCTTTCATTTTACAGTATATTTCATTCTAACTTACATAGAACAGTCCACATGATACATAGATGTTACTTTATGAATAAATACTGATGGCAAAACATGGTCACATGGCTAATTTCATGCACACTTTAAAGTTGTGAAGTAAGCAAGGACGCTAATGCCTTTTGCATTTTACAGTTGAAAGAACTTGCACATGGATTCAAGGCTAAAAACAAATTTTGGCTGTAAACCCTGGGTATTTCCTTTCTTAAATTACTTTCATCCATGAAGACTACATAAAAAATATACAAAGATAAATTTTTACAAAAAATGGTAGAACTTATGTATATATAAGAAAAGATATGATTTTGAGTCCATTCCAAAAGATAAGGCAGTAAAACATCTTTAATTAAAAATGATTTACTAGAGGAATGAATATATATACAAATCACTTCCAGTTCTATCTCACTATAGAGAAAAATAGTAGTAACATTTCCTAAGGGAAGAAGATGCAGAATATGTGATCTATAAATCAGATAATTCCTTATTATGAATTACTTGTATAGAAATCAAGGGAAATTGATTATCAGTACCCATTATAATTAATTAAAACTAAGTTAATAAAGGAACAATAGGGTATATTGGAAACCAGTTATTGAACTTTCAAATTCCAAATATTTTATTCATTTCCTGAAAGAAAAATGATTTTCAGATAACTGAAAGATCTCAATTGCACTGCTTGGTAATAAGACAGTAGATGTTCCTGTTTTGTTTCAACCATACAGTTTCCTTAGTGTGTAGGGTCAATTAATATAATTTATTTCTGTATGATTAAACATAATGAAAGGTCTCTGAGATGCTGGCACAAAATACCTTTCACAAAAACAAAAACAAAAACGGGGAAAGTAGGATTCACATAGCAGTCACTGTTCCATAGATATTCTGAAATATATCTGGCTACCACTCGCCAATCTGTTGATTAGGGTGCCCTCCTACTCTGGCAGTGATTCTCCATGGCTTTTGGCTCTAGTCCCTTGGCTATTGGTTCTGTCCTCTGATTCACCCTTCCTTTTTCATTAGAAATTACCAGTGTTTACTGCTAGGTAGTTTCCTCATTCAGCTTTCTAAATGTATTAAATTAAGGGCCCAAAGACCTCTTTAATTTCATATGGTTTCTGTACTTTTAGTACTAACTTATAGAACATCTATCAGCACCTAGCACCTTTTAAAATTTTGTAAGAATTCTATCAATCTAATTTGGATTTCCTTGCTTAAACAAAAGTCACAACCACAAATCTTATTAAGACACATCCTTCTCTACATTGGCTTCCCAGTGCTGATGCTATGAGACAACATCCTTATGATTCTTAAAAGCTTTATCGTTTAACAGAGTGGATGTGATTGGCATGCAAAATCATCTTTAGAGAATAGTTTTCTGTCTAAATGTTTCTATGAATGATTGCCTAATATCTTTCTGATGTCTATAAAACCAAAACAGTACAAAACAGTACAAAATAAAACAAAACAAAAATACACACACACATACATACACACAAAAGTTAGAATAGTTTTGCCTTGGATTCAGTCTTTGTCCTGAAACCCTTCTGCTTTTGAGAGATACTGAGAATAGGAATCTTTAATTCTGGTACTCAGCATGTCCTTCTTTCATTTTATTTAAGAGTTAATTCTTGGGGCACTGGGATAGCTCAGTCAGTTAAGTGTGACTCTTGATTTCGGCTCAGGTCATGATCTCAGGGTTCATGAGTTCAAGCTCTGCGACAGGCTCAACACTGACAGCAAGGATTCTGCTTGGGATTCTCTCTCTCTCTTTCTCTCTCTCTCTCCCTCTGCTCCTCCCCCTCTCATATGCATGCACATTCTCTCTCTCTCTCTCTCTCTCTCAAAATAAATAAATAAACTTAAAAAAAAGAGCTCATTCTTTAGCACATCCTTCTCACATCTTATCATAAACAACAGGAGGAAGTTAGATAGCACTTTCAATTATCCTACCTAGTAATCTCTTTAGCTAGATCACCAGATCCATTAGGGATATTTCCTATTTTCCATGTTACTCCAAAAATGTTGCCAAATGTCTGCCATTAAAGAACAAAGATCCCATTTCCTCCAGCTTTATAACATTTTCCTCTCTTTTAAGCACAAGGTCATTTAAGCTTTCAATATTACTTACCTTGATGCTCCTTAGGCTTCCCCATTCTCCTTGAGGCTTTTCAGATTTCTACCCGCCACTCAGTCTCAAAGCCAAAGTCATGTTATGGTAGCACAAAGTCCTAGGTACTAAAATCTGTTTGAATTATCATTTGCTACATATCACCTCAGATATTGCATATACTGGATTTCAGAGTCTTCCTTGGCCTCGTTGTCAGGCAGAGACTGAGTATGTGCTCTGTAATCAAGGTATCAATGATTCTGGCCAGTATAGTTACCACGATATCTGCTTCTTGGTTTTCAGATATGAAGAACCCACATGACCATGACTCTATTCCTTTAGTAATTCCTTAGGTACTAAAACTTCAAACTCACTAAACCTAAGACTGTAGGGGACTGGAATAAAGACAATCTTGGTTCAGACCTTATACTTCTGGTCTGAGCTATGCTAGTATCTAGCTCTCAGAGGTCACTTTAGGAGTAGGTCCTTGCTAGCCAAGAAGGAATTGGGGAATTGGGAATTCAAAATTCTCAGCCTTGGGGCGCCTGGGTGGCTCAGTTGGTTGAGCGTCCTGCTTCGGTTCAGGTCATGATCTCGCAGTCTGTGAGTTCAAGCCCCACGTCAGGCTCTGTGCTGACAGCTCAGAGCCTGGAGCCTGCTTCGAATTCTATGTTCCCCTCTCTCTCTGCCCCTCCCCCACTCACTGTCTCTCTCTGTCTCAGAAATAAACATTAAAAAAAATTTAAACAAAAAACAAAAAAACAAAATTCTCAGCCTTGTGTGTCCTAACCAAATGTCCTCATTCCATGCCTCAGAGTCTCACTCTGTCTTGCTAGTGTCATTACTTTATTGCAGGAGTCAGCAAACTTCTGTAAAGAGTCATATATTAAATATTTTAGGTTTTTCTGGTCTGTGCTCTCTATTGAAACTGCTCAATTCCACCATTAGAAAGCATGAATTGACAATATCCAAACAAATGGTTATGGTTATATTCCAGTAAAACAAAACAAAACAAAAAAATGTTTAATAAAAGCTGTTGGTGCATCAGATTTGGGCAGTGGTTTGCCTACTTCTGTGTTAGTGTAATGGATGTGTTAGGCTGAGTATTTAACAGGTGTTGAATCTAAAAACTTATATTCTGGACTTGGGATTGATTTTCAACCATATATACTGTTAGAGATAAGGCACTTCTAAAAATTGCTATATAGGCCATCCAATTTTCCTCTTGCGCTCTCATTTGGACATTGAAAGCTCTCTGCCTGTTCTTTTCTTGATGTACATACTCTAGTTTTGTTAAAAACTGCAACACATGTTTCATTCGCTTTTAATCATCATTATTAACCACAGCAACTAGGTGCTACAGACATTTAATTTCTCAAAACCTTGCCTGCCACCTATAGTACATTCATGACTGGCTATATAATTGATGGAGTCCAGTGCAAAATAAAAATGCTGATTCAAAAAGCTTGAAAAAAAAAGTTTTTCTTTCTTCAATAGTTTCTCTCTCAACTGTCATGTAGATTTTTATTTGGTATTAAGTATCACATTGGCTCAGGCATGGGGAATCTGTGTATGGGTGTATCAGTAAGGTTCCCAGCAGGAATAGAGACTGCCCACTCAAAAATGGCCATTAAATAAATTCAAGGAAAAGACTGCAATGTTTTGGGACAGAGTTAAGTAAAAGTTACAAGGGAGGGTTAAGCACTCTGATGAAAGCTGGACTAGGAAAGAGCACCACTTTTAAGTCAGAGGGACAAAGACAGCTGTCTTCAGAGAGAAACTTTAGTTGTATAAATATCAATAAAAGCTGCAGCCTTCAGTGGAGGAATTCGTCCACTGCCAACCTCATACCAGGGAGGAGAAAGTTGGCAGAATAGCGATCTCTACCACTCTTCCCTCTACCCTTTAGTCTCCCACTGGTGCCTCCCATTTGCTAACCAAAGCACTCCAAAAGGTAGAATTCTTAAGGATCATACTTTTGAGGCACAGAACAACATAGAGTGGGTTGTAAAACAGAAATAACAGACCAAACAGAAGACACAAGGCAAGTCATTTTTCACTTATGTGCCTACTGTTGTATACATAGCAGAGTTGTATACAATATGCAAACAAATGGTTATGGTTATGATGATTATATATACACATATATATATATATGTATATATATATATATATTCCAGTCCTATCCAACCACTACTAAAAATATAAAATAATAATAATAATAATAATCTGTGGATTAAGTATGCTGAAATTTGAGATTTGTTGTCATGCCAACAAATCCTCAATGATTTTCATATTCTAGCAATTAACACTTAAGAATCTTTAACTGGGAACTAACTGTTAAACTAGCCCACAATTCATATGCATCATAATGGGGTTGATTTGAAGGAAAAATAAGCTTTGGAGTCATTTGTCAGGAATAGTTTTTTTTGTTATTTCCTTCTTACAATAACAATATTATTGGTAGCATCATTAGTAATAGATTAGGCACTAAATTGGATCAATTCACAAAAATTTTCATGGCAGCAATTTGAAATGGATTGTCAGAAATCATGCTCCACATATTCTCATAGTATGCCAGAATCTTTCCACAATTACTTGGACTACAATAAAATAAAGAAAAAATGGAAGACATTTGGAGGACAAAACACCTCACGAAAAAATACAGATTGTGATTACTTAGAATATTTATCATACTCAAAGACAATCTGAAGAATGATTGTATATTCTAATACCATGAATGTGAATCAATTTACTCAGCATTCACTGAGTGTCCAACACTGTTCTGGTCTGCTTGAAGTACAGAGAAACGGTTACATATTTCTGCTCAAAAGCTGATTAACTACCTTTCAAATTGTTTAGAAAAATAATCACTTCTTCATCAGTCAGGGTTCCTATTTGAAAACAACAGGAGCCACCTCAGTTCAAGTAGAAAAGCAATTTATAAGACAGCATCACAAAATCTCAGAGATGAAGTATTAAGTTTATAAGCTATCCACCTAAAGAAACAATAAAACTACACTGCTGGAACTGGGCAATGGACACCTAAACCTCAGTCCCTCACCCCCCAGATCTTTATGGTTTAGTCATCAACATCACTAGAAAAAATGGATTTCTCAATTTATTGGGTTCTTCACATTGGTTTCTCTTGAATCAAAGTCAAACACTGGGGTCTTTGATGGGTGGATCTAGGTTTTTGTGTCTGCTTTTCTAACTGCAAGAAAGACTGAAAAAATGATGTTCTGGCTTCTTTCTTAAAAGTTGGGAATGGTACACAAATAAAATTATGGCAAATACTAAGACATTGGAAAGTCATTACAAAAAGCCTCTGCATGATAAAATAATGTGGGCTAGGTTTACTTCCATATGAAAAAACCAGGAAACAGGACACTATGTGTTAAATAATTATTTTAAACTTTAAATAATATACTTCTAAATAACTCATAGTTCCAAGAGAATTCCATAAGGAAAATTACAAACTATTATGAACTAAATAAAAATGAAAGAACAATAAACCACAATTTACATCTACATCTAACATAGTTCTTATAGAGAAATTGATAGATTAAATGTTTCTATCAAATAAGAGGAAAGGTCCAAAATCAATACTCCAGGCTTTTACCTCTTAAAAAAAGCTAGAAAAACAAGAGTAAATTAAGCCCAAAGAAAATAGGGGGGGGGGGGGAAAGAAGTGAAAAGAAGAAAATTAAAAAAAAAAATAGGAAATGGATTTTAAAAAAATGGCAAAAATCATTAAAAATTAAAGCAGTTATTCTGAAAAGATCAGTAAATTGGGTTTGTAATTAAAATCTTTCCAAAGAAAACATTCCAGGCCCAGATGGCCTCTTTGGTCCAATCCATCAGACATTTAAGAAAGGAGAATTATCAGTCCTTCTCTAAACCTTTTAGAAAAACAAGGAACATATCCAAACTCATCTTATGTGGCTAGCATTATGATATCCAAACCAGAACAAGATATTTCAAGAAAAAAACACTAAAGGCTGATATTCATCGTTAATATGCAGAGAACAGTCTTAACTAAAGGTTAGCAAACGGAATCCAGTGATAGATAAATAGATGATAGATAGATAGATACATAGATAGATAGAAAGAAAGAAAGAAAATACATTGGGACCTAGTGAGTTTTACCAGAACCAAAACGTTGATTTACCAATTAAAAATGAATGTGTGTAATTCACATTAACAGAATAAAGGAGAAAAAAAACATGATTTTTATCACCTTAATACATATAGAAAACATTTACTAAAATCAGTACCCATTTATAATAAAAATTCTCAAAAAGCTAACACCAGAGAGAGATTCCTCTATCTGTTATGGGGCATGTATCAAAATAAAATGTAACTCCATACTTCATGGTGAATGCTTTCTCCTCTATGATCAGAAACAACAAGATGTCCACTCACCTGTTGTAGTCAACATTGTATGAGAAATGATAGCCAAAGAAGAAATAACTGTCAGAGGTTTAGGGGAAGGGAATGATGAACAGACAGCAGGCAGGGGATTTTTCAGATAGTGGAAATATTCTGTATGATACTGTAATGGTGGATACAAAACCATGGAAGGTATGATGCACATAAATTGTAACAAATGCAGCACTCTGATGCAAGAGGTTAATAACTGGAGAAAGTGTGTAATGGTGCAGGATGAGGGAGTATATGGGAGTTTTCTGTATGTTCTGCTCAATTTTTCAGTACACCAAAAAGTACTCTAAAAATATATTAATATGTAACATAAATATACATACGAATATAAAAATGTATAAATATACGTGTAAGTATATAAATATATACAACTATTAGAATGTTATATTTTTAAAGGGGTAAAGGATATTGCTTCCTACTATTCACATTTTCAAAATTATAAGTTAGGGGAAATACTTGGGAATATACGAAGAAATCTGTAAAATAACATTTAAGAAGACAAAGTAAAATATGAATAAATTAAAAAGGGAGTTATGGTCTTGGAAAAATCGAATCCTTTCATAACCCTGCTTAAAATCGTCACTAGCTTCCCACTGCTCCTAGAATAAAGACAAAATTGCTTAACAAAATGGATGTGGCCCAGCGTAGCCCTGAGCAACCCCCTGCCTCTTTGTCGTCACGGCTGTACACTGACGGACTTCCCAACACTACCATCTCTACTCTCTGGAATCCAGTTATACCTAACTACATCCTAACACACTGGAAGGTAATGACTCTCCCAAACTTCTCTCTCCTGCCGACATTTGCACGTGCTGCTGCCTCAAGCTGGCTAAGAGAGGCTGAGAAAGAGATTTTCATGCTCTGTGTTCGTAACTGTTCCCGTGTAACCCCTCTTGCGAATTTTCTTTGTTCCCCAAGTCTGGGTGATGCGTTTTTTTAGCATCCTGTCTTCTCCAAAGTTCTATAAACCTGAGAAACGGATCCGTTTTTCATCCTCAGACTCCGGCACTGAAGTCTAACACACACTATTTACATATTCAATAAACAGACCAAATTTTCCATTTTCTTATATCTGAAATAAAAGGAGTAAGATTATATAATATATTGGCATTACCATGGATTGAATAATGCCAAAGCGAGGAAGAACCTTTTTCTTTGCTCTCCTCTGGTCTGAGCATCTGACGCCCTCTTGAATCTGGAGATGAGAAACTATAGTTCCCATGACCCCTCCGCATGTCACGTGGCCAGCTCAGCCTACCCACAAGCAATCTGGACTCCATTTCCCAACATGCCCCGGGATATGAGCCTCTACAGCACTGCCCCCACTCTTCCCACCCCACCCCCCACCCCGCCAGCGGTCTGTTCCACTCATTGTTTCGGAGATAGCCAAGCAGGCTGAGTGGCAGCAGATGTGAGAGGGTGGTGTATCGGTCGTTTGTTCTCTGTGGCCTGACGCGTCTGTGGTCTGTGCTGGGGCTGCATGGGCCCAAGGACCATAGATCTGATCCAGGCTGCCATTTGTGTGAAGTTGGAGCACGGGAGCACCGTGGTGCTGGATCTGCTCCGTGAGAGTTGCAGCTAGGGGATCCCACCAGGCAACAAGATGCTTTTCCACAAAGCCATAGCAAATTCTAGCTTAAAGGGATTGATTTGTTCACATCGCACGGTTCAAAGAGCTGGCCAGCCTGGTGCACGTCTTGGCCATTCACGTGCAGACCCACGCCCGATGGAGGGAGAAACTTAACTGGACTTGAGCCTCCCCTGTCTGGGTGGGGGCAAAAAACTCGAGGAACTCCCTGAACCCCAAGAGAGGTGGAGGACCACGCTCTGAAAAGGCCGGTAAGAATAAATTACTGGGGCCTTTTTTCCCCCAGTCATGCTGGGGATTTGTTAAGGGTGAGGACCGCTGGGCCGAATTCCACTGGCTTATATTTATCAGAAATAGCAGTTTATTCAAGCCAAAGCCAACAAAAGGAAAGGGCAGAATCATTCACCACTGCTCTTGCCCTGAACTATTCAGGAAGGACTGCCCAGCTATTCCATGTTTAAAGGTGACTGAGGAAACACACCTGTCCTGATGAGTTGGACACAATCTAGTATTTTAATCAAGGTGTCTGGGTGGCTCAGTTGGTTGAGACTTCTTGAGACTCTTGATTTCAGCTCAGGTCGTCATCTTATGATTGGGCCTGCAATGACTGGGTGCTGGGTGTGGAGCCTGCTTGGCTCTCCCTTTCTCCCTCTTCTCTCTCCCTCTCTCTGCCCATCCTCTCTCAAAATAAGTAAATAAACATTTAAAAAATAATAAAATCAAAATGAAATAGAAATTATTGTATGGATTACAAATAACTAAGTAAATAAGTAAAAAAAATGTATACAGATTAGAAATAAAGTGACGCTTCAGATGACAATACTCTATAGAAAGTCTCAAGATATATATAAAAACAACTAAGTCTAATAAGATAACGTTATCAGTCTCACAAGATTCAAAGAAATATACAAACTTTAATTGTATTCTTATATGTAAGTAATGTATAGTTGAAAATTGAATTTATATACCATTAACAATAGCATCTCTATATATTAAATATGTATAATATGAATACATGTGTTAAATACTTGAAAAATCCAGAAAAATATGAGCAATATGTGTATGCTGAAATCTACAAATTATTGCTGAGAGAAATTAAATTTTCATTGTAAATTGATCTATAGAGTGAACGTTAGCCCAATTAGAATTTCTAGAGGTCTGTATTTTTCACAAATGGACAAGCTGAAATCATAATGGATATGGAAATTCAAGGAACATAGTATGGCCAAAACAATTTTGAAAAAGAACCACAAAGTAGAAAGGCTTACACTATTTGATTTCAAGATTTCCTGTAAAGCTAGAGTAGTGAGAAGACTGTGGTGTTTATGTGAAAATATGCAAATACATAACTGGAGCGGAATAGAGAGTCCAGAAATAAACCTATAGGTTAATGGCCAGTTGACTTTCAACAGAGAAGCAGGGTAATCCAAGGGGGGAAAGATAGTGTTTTCAATAAATGGAACAATCCATAATCTCATAAAGAGGAACTATATAAAGTTGAACGTGGACCATGTCATAGAGCTAAAACTGCAAAATTTTTAGATGAAAACATAAAGGACGGTATTTGTAAACCTGAGTTATGCAAAGATTTCTTAGGAAACAAAAGGTATGGGTGATAAATTGTTAAAATTAGATTGAGTCAAAATTTTAAACTTTTTTAGAAGACACTTTTAAGAAGATGAGAAGTCTGGAAAAATAAATTACAACTTATATATAAAAGACTAATATCCAGAATATTATATAAACATCTATACATCTTCAACAAAGAATATCTACAGTTGGAAAATAAGTATAGTAAGGGCCATCAACATCATTATTCATTAGGGAAATGTAAACTAAAACCACAAGGATATATATCAGTACATCTACTGGAATGGCTAAAATTTAGGCATGCTAGCCAGGATGCAGAATAACTCTATCTCTTATAAAGTGCTGAAAGGAATGATATATTCTATAGCCACTTTGGAAGCCATGTGCTAGTTTCATAGTAGATTAAATATTCATTTACAGTACAAGCCAGTAATCCCACTCCTAGGTATGTACTCAAGTAAATGAAATATGTCCACCTAAAGACTCATTGCATGAGGGGCACCTGGGTGGCTCTGTCGGTTAAGCGTCTGACTCTTGATCTTGGCCCAGGTCTTTATCTCATGGTTTGTGGGTTCGAGCCCCACATCAGCCTCTGCACTAACAATGTGGAGCCTGCTTGGAATTCTCTCTCCCTCTCTCTCTGTCTCTGCCCCTGCCCCACCTGTGCTCTCTCTCTCTCTCTTTCAAAAATAAATAGATAAACTTAAAAATTAAAAAAAAAAAAAAGACTCGTTGCATGAATATTTATGGTGACTTTATTCAGAATACCTCAAAACTGCAAATAATCTAAATGTCCATCAGTTAATGAATTGAAAACCAAATTGTGGCAGATCATACAATAGAATACTATGCTGTGATAAAAAGGAACAAACTTCTGATGCATGGGAAAAGGTAGATAAATCCCAAAGGCATTGTGCTAAGCACAAGAAACCAGACAAATTGTCACATAAAATATGCCATTTATACTGCATTCTGGGACAGGAAACAACTATAGAGACAAAAATAAGATCAGTGTATGCCAAGGTCTAGAAGTGGTGAGAGGTGATTGATAGTAAAAGGGTGTGTGGGGGGGGGCGGTGATGGAATTACTCTGTCTCCTTTGTAATGCTTATTTTAAGACTGTTTACACGTATTAAAACATTAAACTATGTACCTACAAAGGATTATTTTTATGCATAAAAATTATAACCTTGTTAAATCTGAATTAAACTTTCAAAGACAATAGTGTACTGTATCTCAAAGATAGTGTGGGAATATAGGAAAGGCAGAAGAGGGAACAGGTAGTCAGGAGAGACATCCCAGAGATGATGCTTGAGCTGGGTGTTGAAGGATGACAGGGAGCCACCTAGTCAGGTAAAGAAGTAGGTGGAAAGACAGGGTGCTTATGAAGTTTACAGAGTTTCAGCAAGTTCAACAGTATAGAATCCAGTGAGGTGTAAGAAAGATAAGTGAAGGGGGTTCAATATAGCAGGAGTTTAGGGTGTGAATGAGGATTTAGCAGGAAATAATGCTGGATGTGTGTATTCAGTAGCTAATACATAAAGACCCTGGAATCGTGAGCTGAGATTTAAAATTATATTTTATATGTAATGGCATATAACCAAATGATTTTAAACAAGAGACCGAGTCCATTAGTTGCATTTTTATACACTGGTTGCCATACAGAAGTCAGGCTGAAAGATGGGGAGACTGGGCAAAAAGCCTAGTCAGAAGGGAAAGGTGAAGAGGGCCTAAAGCAAGACTTGGAAAATTACGGTTGGAGGAGATATTTAGAAGATGATGTGATTCAGGGCGCCTGGATAGCTCTTGGTTTTGCCTCAGGTCATTATCTCACAGCTCATGAGTTGGAGTCTAGTCAGGCTCCTGGATAGAATGTGGAGGAGCCTGCTCGGGATTCTCTCCCCCTCCTTCTCTGCCCCTCCCTGCATGGGTGCCTGCAAGTGTGCCCTCTCTCTTGCTCTCTCTCTTGCTCTCCTTCTCTCAAAATAAATAAATAAACTTAAAAAAAGAAGAAGAAGAAGGGTTAGAATATGATGTAATTCTGCCACTGAGTAGACAGCGAGTCAGATGAGTGTGATCTCCAAATCGGATGCCACTCTGATGATTAGTGCTGTTCCTGGACTGAGGAATGTAGCGGCTATGGTCACATTTGCATAGGAGGAGGAGTGAGTTAGAGAATCAAAGCTAAAGGATTAAATATGTTGAATCTGAGGTACTTGTGGGATCATTAAATATAGGCTAACAGTTCTTTTATTCCTTCCCCACAAAATGACATTCATTTTGTACTTCTTGCCTCTTTAAAACCAATTTGGTCGCATAAGCTTTTTTAAATTGACTTGTTTTTTCTTGTTGTTCCCTATTCCTACTCTTGACCTCCTTTCATTCTACTCTAACATTATACATTTTAATATGCATAGTAGCTACGTATGTAAATATGCATACAAACATCAAATGATCACTCACAAATACCTGTGTAATTTTCAAGTGTCCTCCCTTCTTTCTTTTGACTACACATTTTCTAAAGGCAATAGCTTTAATTTCCTCCTTTATATGATGACATTTGAAAATCTCTATTAAACGGTAGCTCAAATCGTAAAGAATCAGGAGTCTCAAGCAGTTTCTCAATATTTTGAGTGGATAATCATGTTGTCTTTGTTGTTATTGATGTTGCTATTCTCATTTTCTTGTTTCAAATTTTGCATACATAACATGTAATATAGAGTGGTGTAGAAGGAATGCAGAGTAAGTACAAAATGTGGACTTCCATTTTAAGTGTACCTCTTATAGTACTTGGACTTTGGGCAAAACATTTACTCTCTCTGAATCTTGTTTCTTTCGTTTGTAAAATAAATAGCATGAACTAGGTGACTTCAAAGTTCTTTCAACACTTAAAATGTTTTATAAAATAAAATAATAGACGGGACACTTAAATCATAATATAGACTGCAGATCACAAAGCCAACCAGATAAAGGCAAACTTCGCAGGTCAAATGATAAAATCCCCTGGCAAGGCTTGGATATATTTACATTAACAGAATGGATTATATAAAATCAATCTGTACTCTTAAAAAGATAAATGAGAACAAACTCGACATTAAGACACTAATAGTATATTGCAATTATTTTTATTATTGACAGGAATAATCTCTTTTCTATAATTGCTACGACAGGTTACTAATATTTGATGTATTCCTAATACATAAATTCTCCCACACCCCACTGTTTTTTCTGGGTCTGCAATGTTTATTGTTTATTTGTTTATTGTTTTGTTTGGAAGTTTTTTAAAGCAAGGAAGTGGACCTAAATTAAAAGACTAAAGTAGTCCATATATCATTTTGAAGCAGTCCAAGAGGGCAATGGGAGAATTTTTTTTTTAATGTTTATTTATTTTGTGAGACAGAGAAAAAGAGAGAGAGTGTGAACACAAGTAAGAGGGGGAGAGAGACACATACACACAGAGAATCCAAAGCAGGCTCCACACTGTGAGAGCAGAACCTGATGTGGTGCTCAATCTCATGAACCGTGAGATCATGACCTGTGCTGAAATCAAGAGTCAGACGCTTAACTGACTGAGCCACCCAGGCACTCTAAAAATTTTTGAAAGGAAAAGGGAATAAGGTCCTTTCCATTAAGACTTTCCTGAAGGATGTTGTATCTTAAGACAGCAAAGGAAACTAACACCCATTCCAGAGAAAACAGGCATGTAAGTGTCTTTCATAATTATTCAGTTAGTAGTCTGAAGTGTTGAAACAGTTTCCTGCTTTCAACCATTGCTAAATCTTATTTATGTTCAGTTTTTCTCTGGGTTCTGTGAAAGGCTTCAACACTCTTTAGAAAATCCTCTTTTCTATTTTTTTTTTTTAATGTTTATTTTTGAGAGAGACAGTGTGAGAGGGGTGGGGCAGAGAGAGAGGGAGACACAGAATCTGAAGCAGGCTCTAGGCTGCAAGCTGTTAGCACAGGGCTCGATGCGGGGCTCAGACTCATGAACCATGAACCGTGAGATCAGGATCTGAGCTGAAGTCGGATGCTTAACCAACTGAGCCTCCCAGGCACCCCCAAAAGGTCCTCTTTTTTAAGCTAACAAATTAGCCAAAACTTTTTAATAATACAAATATCTTTGTGTTCAAAGTATTTGATGCTTTGTGTTTTTTGTGTTTGTTTTTTTTTGTTTTTTGTATTGTGAGTAGATGCATTAGAGAACTGAGAAATAAGAAAAAGCAGTAACACCAATCAGATTTGTCTTCAGTAGCTCTGTGGATAAAACCATAGGCATGTGGGTTTCATGTCAATGTAGGAAGGAACTTTCTTTTACTCATAGTAAGCTGCCTCAAAGAGTAGCAGATGTCAAAACATGAACTGGGTAACTATATCATAAAAAAAGTTATAGTTGTAGAGGGGACTCAGCTTCAAATGTTTAAAATAAGCTAGGAAGAAATAGATGGGCTATGAAATGAGAACCTTAGTGTTTAAAAACAGAAAAGTTATGCACGCAGAAGACCTTCAGTCCCAAAATGGTATTTGCAGCTTTAACTATTCAAGATCCACAAAAAGGTCTGTGGCTTATATATAATTTAGGTGAGTCATTAATTTAAATAATGTACTAGATGAGGCTGGTTGAGAGTAATAAGCCTTGCTTACTTCATACCATCCATATATGCTGAACTTTTGTTTTCCATATGCAATAACTTTCTTTATGTGCCTGAGAGGTTTTTGTTTTTTTTTTTTCCTAGTTCAACTTTATTGCCATTTAAGGAAAATTGTATGTTTTAATGGTTTGAGAGAATTTAAGTCATGACTCTTTCTGAAATCATTTCTCCTAGTATTAAGAGATATTCTTTTTTGATGATACTAAAAGAAAAATTGAAAACAAAAATGAAGCAACAGTTTTGGTATCATCGAGCAAACTTCCAGAAAACATGAGATGAGGCAGTCGAATGACCAGTGTTTATAGAGGAAGTGATGTAAAACCAGTTGCGTCTGAATCTGACTTTCACACTATTTACTCATATCACCACAGACACATGACTTCATCCCTGAAAGCGTCCATTTCTCCAATATACAGTTAAGATAACAACACCTAGGGCTGTTCTGAAACATATAGCACATACTTGAGAAAAACACTACATGTATTATCAAATTATAAACAAATATTAGCTATTTTAATTACATTAATAGTGGCATTGAATCCTATCAGTAGCACAGGAATTTCTGAGAGAAATTTCAGTGTGAAACATGTTCACACTCTTACTACTTCATTCAAGATTTAAAGGAAATTGTTTTGCAATCACACGTCTACTATTTGTTCTAGACAGGTTTGTTTACTGAAGCCACTGTCTTTATTCTTAGAGTATTTGATTAGATGTCTTTATCACCGGTAGGACAAAGGAAGACAAACAATGATCTGAGCCAGAGTGAGAGTTGCCTGGAAAACCTCAGCCCTCCAGTAAATGGAATGGTATCTAGTGTCTGAAATAAAATAAATAAAATAAAATAAAATAGCTCAGGATCTCCCACCACCACTCACTGTACTGCTGCACCTAATCTTTCAGTATTTCTCTTGGAATCTGATGGTGCATACTTTTCTTATCCCACCCCAGGCTGTAATTCTCTGTTTCTATTGAAGCTCTCTTTGCAAATCTCGTGTTAGTAGTTTGATGATGACAATTTAGGAATATCTACCTTTTAGTCCATTGGTGATTCCTTCTATAAGACATGGGAGTTTCTTCTTGGGAGCCATTGCTAGGCTAAGATCAACAATGATTACTATATTTTGTCAACTACATGGAGAATTTCCAAATCATCGACAGAATTCTGTGCAATAATCTGCTGGCTGAAAATATCAGACTTAAAGCTGATAGGCATAGTGGAAATCTTGCTAAATAAAATGAAGCGATTGTGTTTCTGGAAAGAAAGCTCATAGGGATATTTGCTTATTTCAGCATAATCAGTTGAACAGCTGTGATTTAGGTTTAAGATCACTGCTTGTGTTTTTTTGTTTAGTTTTTTGTGATATAATTAAGTTTGACTTGGGTATAGAAAGCAATAAATGTCTCACAAGATTCACTCATTCTTTACCTTTCATAGATTTGTCAAGCTTAGAGGCTTTAGTATGGTGTGATTTATTTCTGTTTTAATATTTTAATAACTCTTATGGCCAAAGTGTTTATGTGTTCTACAGCTTTAAATACATCACAGAGAAATATCATAGGACTGGTTATAAAAGAATATAATGCTGATTTGCAATCTTGAAAAAGGGACTATGGGAAAATATGCTTTTAATCTACAAATGGTAAACCACCTGCCACCCAATATGTCCACATCAAACTGAAAAGAACTTAAGATCTGCTAATTTTCTTTAATTTCTACTTTACCCAATACTATCATTTGTCATTCTCATAATTCATTTTTCCTACCAGAGGTGAATGTGAGGATTCATTATAGGAAGACGTTGTGTTTTTTTTGTTTTGTTTTGTTTGTTTGTTTTATAGTAAGACATTGTTAAATGTAACATGATTATATAACTATTCATTTAACAAATGTATACTGTGTACTTTCTTTATGCTAGTATCCTTTATGTAGTTTAAAGTGTCAAACTTCGTTCTTTTTCAAAATTGCTTAAACTATTCTAGGACTTTGAATTTCTCAATAAATTTTATAA
The DNA here is from genome assembly GCF_023721935.1 of Panthera uncia. Lineage (NCBI taxonomy): Eukaryota > Metazoa > Chordata > Mammalia > Carnivora > Felidae > Panthera > Panthera uncia. Next base: position 32,607,318 of record NC_064808.1, on the reverse strand, counting down.
TTAGCTTATCAATTTCTACCAAAAAACAAAAACAAAACTGTCAAGATTTTTATTGAGCTAAATCTGTAATTAATTTGGGGAAATTTTGCATCTCAAAAATATTGAATCTTCAAATACCTGGGCATGATATGTCTGAATATTATTATTATTAATATTTTATTATTATATAAATATACTGAACATGCTAAACTTATTCTAGAGGCTTTGTTTAAATTTATTTTTATTCCTTGGGACTTTCTGCATAAAATACCATGGCACCTGCAAACAGGAACACTTTTATTTCATCTTTTTACTTTTTTGCTTTATTGCATTGGCTAAGACATTCTATATAATGTTCAATAGAAATCATGAGACATTCTTGCCTTGTTTTAGATCTTAGAATAAAAACACTCACTCTTTCACCATTAGGTATAATGTTATCCATAAGTTTTCTTTGAGTGCCATTTTCTCAGGTTGAGAAACTTTTTATTTGCTGGCAATTTTTATTACCCCTTGAACTGAAGCCAAGAGATGAAAAAAAGAGAAAAAAGTGAATTAAGAATTGTGGAACTGAAGCTTTTTTCTTTGTGGTTGCAGTTACTACAGTTTCTAAACAATCATCTCAAATAATCTGGCAAAAGTATATGTTTTAAGTTGTCATTTCCCTATGTAAAATCCTTTTAATCATGTCCCACCACCTCCAAGTTAAAATTCAGCTCATTAGGCATGGCTCTCATGGCCTTTGCCTTCAGCTTCAGCTTCCAATTCCTCCCCGTATCCTGTATGCTCTCCTATACTCTCAGTGTTTGAGCTATGTGTATTTTCTAGAGCATACAATAACTGTCCTACCTCTATTTTGTAGCTCCCATTCCTTCTGTCTGGAATGCCTTTTCCGTTTGTACTGGGAGGAGGGGACTTCCACTCACTTAATTTGAACCGCCTCTATAAACCAGTCTCAAATCTCTCATACCTCATTATATAAACAGTTGTGTCAGAGCATAATGTATAATGACTATTTACTCTTACTCTCTTGCTTGACTTCCTCACTGACAATGAGCTTCTTAAAGGCATGGTGCTACGTTTGTATCCTGAAGGCATAATTTACTAGTGTGTAACCAGTTGCATGTTACTAACAATTTCAAATGAATTCTTGAAAGAGGCAGTTTGCTTGGATTGGCCAACGTTGGTTCAAGTGTCTTGACAAAAACAAATACTTTGGGTTGGTTTATCCTGGTATCTATATATGATAATACTTGAATGCATTCTTAACTGTGGAATTTATGGGTAGAAATTTGTTATGAATGATTAATTTTGGAACGAGAATACATTTTTACAATACATCATTAAAAATAGAGTGGATAGGGAATATGAAAGAAGTTCCATCTCTTTCTCTCAAATGATTAAGTAGGTGAAAGAAATAATTGCTAAATAGCATTTAGTTTTGAATACATTTATAAAGTTGTTCAGCTATATGAATTCCAAGAATAAATTTAATCAGTCCTTATTCATAGTTGGAGGGTATATTCTTCCATCTTTCAAGTATCAGCAGGATGTTGACTTTATTCTCCTTCCTATTTTCCCTGCCATTTGCACTGAAGAAAACACTTTTTTTACTCTGTCTTAAGTCAAGAACAGTGTGGGTGTTAATCTATGCTGGATGATTGTCTGGGGACAAATCAGTTTGTAGGTGTATGCAAGGCAGTGGAAATTGAGAGATTTCTGCTCTTGTTTCAAGATGTCAAACAAGATGTGACCTATCATGACTGCCTAGACACAATTGGCAAATAAAAGCATAAAGGGAGACTGAAATATGTCTTTGATGGATGTGTCAGGTTTGAGGAGTGAGTTTTCTGTCATACAAAATATAGTCACTGTTTCCTTGAGAGATGTGCTCCATATAAACCTGCTTAAATTTCAGCGGTGAAGTTTCACTTGGGCTTGTAATTCTGTCCTATTTGGGGCCAGTTTGTCCTGCCCCACTAGGGAGATAAGGGTACATCTCTTGTTCTTGGCACATCTGTGACACATCTCCTATAGCAACGATTTGTACATTTGAGAGTCTCATGGGACCTATAGTCCAATTAGACTATAGCTAACAGAGTTTTTTTGTCACATAATATTTGGCTTCTTTTCAGAAAGGACCGCTCCAGAGTATGGCAGACTTCATCCTCAATACTGCCACTTTATCGTAATGAGAGGCAAGGGTTTGTTGTCTGGCAAGCCCATGGCAGAACATTGCAGTGATGAGATGTTCTGTTGATGGTATCAAATGTTTGTGTGACGTTAAGGTTCCCATGAGCACTTGCAAAGTCCCAGAAAAATGTCTATGATATCATTCAGATTGCCATGACACAAATCATATATTTTACTCATTGTGTTCTCATATACTCAATTTTCCCTTTTAAATTAGAATGAGGCAATATTGGCAAATTTGTAATAAAATGAGGCTATAAATAGAAATATCTGAACAAAGTTGTTTGTTTTGTGTCTTGTTTTGTTTTTCCTTTCGTGTCTTATATTTTTCTTAAATGGTAATTAGAATTAAAGGCTATATGCTAAGTCATTAAGAAACATCAGGTATTAGAAAATGAAAAATAGTATTTATAAGATTCTGTATTTAAATCTGTATTATAAGATTCCAAAGTTTAAATACTTAGATAGTAATATAGGATTAAATCTAACGATAAAATATACATATTTACAAAATTTTGGAAAGAAAACAAAAGAGTATAGAAGTGGAATGTAGTGTCAATGTATAGATGACCAAAACACTAATAATTCTCTCTCATTAAAGGAATCATCTCTAGTATTAAGAACATTGCTTTTCTTAAGGGACTTGGCTGGCTGAGTAGGTATAGATAGCATTTAACTCTTGATCTTGGGGTTGTGAATTTGAGCCCCACGTTGAGTGTAGAGATTACTTAAAAATAAAATCTAAAAAAAAGTAAAAAAAAAGAAAAAAGAAAAGAAAAAAACACACTGGTTTTCTTGACTTTCTAGACTTGAAGGCCAGGAAAATAGTAGCTATTTTCTACTATTTAATAGTAGAAAATAGCTACTATTTAAATATGGGCAACCTAGAGGTGGGATAGCATTTGACTTCATTGCTTAGAATTAACCACTTAGATAATTTATGATTTGCTGTCTTTATTTTAGTTATCTAATAGCTTCAGTGTTTATCCAAATCTGTTGTCAGGATTCTAAACTCTGTGAGTTATGACTTCAGGTGTTTGTCTTTAATGAAACAAGGGCAATGATACTGGCTCAACATTGCCTAATCATCAGGAAATCAGGAAAACATTAGCTGTTCAATAAATATTTTTAATACTGGATCAGAAACTGATTTTACTACAGTCAAACTCTGGAGGGCAGTATTTCTCAACATTTTATCCAAAATGGGACAGAATTAACTAAAAGGTGGTTTTCTAAACCCCACTGTAGAGCTTCTAAACCAGAAGTTCTGATGGAATGGGGTGAGAGACAGGAAATAAGTATTTTTAACTACTCAAGAAAATTTTCACACTAAATGTTTTGAGAAACATAAATCAGAACTGTATTATATTAAGTAAGTAATGCAGGTTATTCTGGAATTTCACCTTAAACTTTAGTAATGCCAGATCTTAATTTGTCCCCAAATCAGATCAATTCCATCGCTTCAAAGTTACCAATATTGACTTCCTTATCAACGGCATACTGTTACTCATATTTACCTTATTATTAAGTGACTAGATCTGTAGTATTTATTTATTTTTTATTTTTTTATAAATAAAATAATAAGGGGAGAGGGGCATATGGAGAAAGAGAGAGGATCCCAAGCAGGCTCCACACTCTGCCGAGCCCGACATGGGGCTTGATCCCATGACCCTGGGATCATGACCTGAGCCAAAATCAAGAGTCAAACGCTCAACCAACTGAACCACCCAGGCACCCCTATAGTATTCAATATAGTAGCCACTAGGCTATTGAGTCCTTGAACTAATGTGACTGAAAAACTCAAGTTTTATTTCATTTTGTTTAAGTTAGTTTAATTACAGTTTTATAAATGAATACTTAATGTGTGTATTGGGAAACTTTTAACTGTGTTTGAACGAAAGTGGAAATATGAATTTACTTTTTTAACTGGTAATTTTTTGAAATCTCAATATAAGTAAAGTATTTCTGATAGAAATTTAGCATCCAAACTGACATGTGTAAGAGAAAATATGTAACAGGTCTCAAAGATGTAGTATGAAAAGAAGGAATGCAAAATATCTCAATAATTTAGTGATATTGATGCGTGAAAATAATAACTTGTATATGTTAAGTAAAATATATTTTTAAATTGACTTTACCAGTTTCTTTTAAAATTTTTAATATGGCTACTAGAAAAAGTTTGAATGGCATGAATGACTCTCATATTTCTGTTGGAGAGCACTGTCCTAGAGTGAAGAAACAGATATTAGTAACTGAGAGCAATACCTTCCCTAACTATTAGTGAAAGCACTATGCTTTCAGAAAAGCCTAGAAGATGAGTAGTATAAAAGGAAGAGCTGGAAGGCAACATGGGCTGGTAGGCAGGAAAGCTAAAATTATAGAAATGGGACGATTCACCAACTTCACATTTTAACCTAATAATGAAGTAAACACAAATACTAGTATCAGATTTGTTTTGCTAATTATTCCTTAAGAACTTTTGCTCAGTATGCAGGATTCTTATTATTTTCTTTCCCATGCAAGACTGGCACCCAAGAATAATAATCAGGGAATCAGGAGTACATAAGTGAGAACAATTTTCTTTATATAGTAAGATATAGGCAATGTTCCATTCATTCAATTTCATAATTAATATTGTCATTAAAAATTGTTCTTAAGATGTAACATCCTCATAATTCTTCTTCAATTTTATATAACAGTCATGTAAGGAGGACAAACTGAGGGATGCTAAAAAGTTGACAGGAGAGCCAATGAACCAGAAGAAACAGTAAACCAATCTAAATATATGTTAAAATCAAGAAAAGCCCCTTTCTCTTCTTATTCCATTCTGTCCCTTCTCTTCTTTTACTATTTTTGTGGTTTTTTTTTTATTTTTTAATGTTTATTTATTTTTGAGAGAGACAGAGCATGAGTGGGGAGAGGGGAGAGAGAGAGGGAGACACAGAATCTGAAGCAGGCTCCAGGCTCTGAGTTCTCAGCACAGAGCTCGATGTGGGGCTTGAACCCACGAACCATAAGATCATGACCTGAGCTGAATTTGGATGCCTAACTGACTGAGCCACCCCGGCACCCTCTTTTTTACTATATCTATTTCTTCCTTTCTATTTCTAAGCAATCTAGTCTTAAAGCCATTAGGTAGGGCTAAGCAAGGTAGTAGTCTGCACTAAATGGAAGAGCCATGATGGATGAAAGTGGACATCAAAACCTGGGGAAGGGGCAGGCTGAGGAAAACATTCACATAGAAGAAAAATGGGAGTGAGGAATAGAAGTCCCAGCAAAGTGAGAAGGGCAGTCCAGTATGGAATATTGGACCTAAGTGAGCTAAGACTGGTATCCACATGGGGATGGAACAGGCAACCCTCTGCAGAGTGCCAGAGCGCAGAGTAGGTAAAAAGTCTTCTGTGCTGTGAAATGATTTGGCACAGAGTCTGGAGCCTGAGCAGAAGGAGGAGCATTCTACACAGGTGGGTGGTGGTTGAGGCTAGTCACAGCGTGTCGCAGATGAAGTAGGGTGGAAAGAACACAGGCACAGGAAAGGGAATGTGGTGACTATGGGGATATTAGTTAAATAAATAAATATGTGAATTGTAATGGATGCCAGTTATCAGAGAATGGAGTGATAAGCATAGAGGAGAGAAAAAGAATAAAGGAGAATGATGTTTAATTGAATTTGAAATTATTAATGGAAACTGAGATCTTATATAAATCTGCCTCTCAGGTTTTGGCTTTATACGCCATTCTCCTCCCCCAAAAAACTAGAGATTGTTAGAGAAATGACTAAATGCAAGGATAGAGCAACCAAGCTTGAGGATGAGTGGCACCACTTATAACAAAAAAGAAGTATTCAAAATATCTTCAGGACCCAGAAGCCAGCTTGTTCTGGGACAATTTAAGCATATAATGGAATATGATCCATTGAATGAAATGGAGAAGCAATAGCTCCAGAAAATAAAGATAGGGCGTACATTTAAAGTTTGGCAAGCGACAGAGTATTGATGTCACTTCAAAACAACTCCACACAAAATACAAATTTTGTGTTAAATTACAAATTTAACAAAGGGCAAAATAATAGTATTTTTGAGACTAGATGCCTGGTAGTTATCACCCTTATAAAGATGTCAAACATCATTATTAATCAAACAAATTAAATTCTTGTGCCCATTATAGGCTACAATGAGAGTGACATAGTATCACTTCTTAAATAACCAGCCAAAGAAGCATGACCTGAGGAAACATTAGATAAAATCAGCTGAGGAACATTCTATGAAGCAGTTGGTCTCTAACCTTCCAAAGTTTCAAGATCATGAAAGTTAAGGGAAGACTATGGAACTGTTCCATTTTGAAGATGACTGAAGAAACATGACAAGTAAGTGCATTGTGTGTTTTGAAAATATATTTCTGTGATCTAAAGGACACGTTGGGGCCAATGTTCACATTAATTTGGGTCTGAGGATTAGATTGGTGATGACTCACTATTAATTTCCTGATTCTAGTGTTATGTCATTATGTCATTATGTAAAAAGTCTAAAGTACTAAGGTATATGGGGATGATGGGGCATCATGTTCTCAACTTGTTGATAAATAGTTCATGAAAAATAGGTTATTGTTTTTTACTATTTTGTAACTTTTTATGCATTTTAGAACATTTTCATATAAGATTTAAAAAAAAAACTCAAGAGGATAAAGTATGCTTTTAAAAATCTCTGATCCATTAGATGAATGGTTTTCAAATATTTCCCTTCTAGCTTCTAGTTGTTTTGGTTTTTCCACTAAGTAGGAGCCAAGCTCATAAGCCAAGAGAGGATGGGTAAGGGATTTTGGAAGTTTGAAAAGAAAAGAGAAATTTGAAGTATCTATCTCAGAAAACATAAAAGAGAATAGGCTAGGGATTTATAGTGTGACACTGGACAACATTAAGGGCCCATTTGAGGGTGGAAGTCACAAATTTAAGGTGAGGACAGAATTTTTTGTTCTGTTATATTTGCCTGCAAAGGTGTAGGCTAGAGTAGGAAGAATGTTTGCCTTAATTTCGATTGTGGCTTTTCCAGGGGAGTGTGAGAAAAGAAGAGAAAGAAAAGACAGTTAAGGATATGTGCAAGAGACTTATAATGATTGTGGGAATGTAAGCTGCTGTCGGTTATAAACATGATGTACATTATTGAAGAAGAATGTGTTCTTTTCCTGACTTAGCCTTATTAAAGCAAGTGTTCCTGAAATCCTTCCACTCCTAATTGGAGCAAAATATAGCCTGTGTTTTTCAAAAGATGGAGTGCCATATCCTCCTTGTATTACTCTAGGTATGTTTCTATCACTAATGTTACAGCATTATTCCATAATTATCACTTGGGTGTTTCTCTCCCAACAGCACTGAGAGATTCTAAAGGATGAGAGTCTTTTTATTTCTTTAAAGTGCTCAGCACAGGGGCGTCTGGGTGGCTCGGTCGGTTAAGCGTCCAACTCTTGGTTTCAGCTCAGGTCATGTTCTCACGGTTCGTGAGTTTAAGTCCAGTTTCGGGCTCCGCACTGACAGTGCAGAACCTGCTTGGGATTCTCTCTCTTTCCTTCTCTCTCCACCTCTCCCCCACTTGTGTGCTCTCTCTTTCTCCCCCTCTCTCTCTCTCTGTCTCTCAAAATAAATAAACTTAAAAAAAAATAAATAAAGTGCACAGCCAGAGCCTGATACATAGTTAACTACCCTATCAGTCTGTTAAGAAATTATTTATTTTTTTGGAACAAAATCACCATCTTAGCAAACAGAATATTGTCAATGTAGACTTGAAAGGTGTCATTGTATCTTAGTAATTATTAACATAAATATAGTTACTTTCTGGTCTTTGGACTCTAAACTAGATATAATTAAGTATAAAATGGTGTCTTCCCTGAAGGTACTCAATTTTCACATCTTTGCTTTACTCTCTGTCTACATAATTTAAATGTTCAGTTATCTTTAACTCCATTTTATTTGTTTCAAGGGAAAAAATTCATATTTGCATAAGAGAGGAAGGTGTTTATTTCAAAAGCATAGAGAAGCTTCCTAGGACCCAAATACAAAAAGTAACAAAAGGTTAGACTTCTTGAGAACTGAAAAGTTATCAGGAACACAGACCTGGTCTCCATCTCTTAGGGTCAGACGTTATTATCTGCCCTCTTTTTATTTTCTTCTCTCTCTACATAGCTTTCATCTGATCCCTCAGCTCGAACAGGTTTCACCATGACCAGCCTTGGCGCATTTCTATGTAAAGTCGTTTGTTTTAAATCCACCAGCTAACTGACAAGATCTCTGTATGCCAGTACTAAAATGAAGACAGTCTTTTCTCAACAGGCCTGCCTATGGATGGGCTACTTCTTTGATCATTTGTCCTTTCCTGGTTCAATCAGTTGTGGTAACAAGATAGGTCAGTGATTTCACCTGGAGGGAACCTGTGGACAGGTCTATCTATCAGTGGCCTCTCAAACAGAAAAGCAGGTTAACTGAGAACATATCAGATAAGGGATGGGCTATAAGAATTGAACCTAACACAACTGTGAAAGAAATAACATACAGAAAGGAGAGTCAGAGGATCAGAGAAAAGTCGCTCTCACCCTCCAGAAGAATTTCCAGCATTATATTTCAGAGTATCATGGAAATGCCATTTTGGTCCTAGTGATCTGGGAAAAAACATCTATAAAAGGAATCTCTATCAGAAGCACGTTTCCTTAAATTTTGTGTTAGTGTTTTGCTCCTGATAATATATTTACTAACTTTTGTGATTTGGCCTGACATGTCTCCCAATAAGGATGCTAACTTGACAAACTTAATGTTAAAATTCACAAATGATCCCATTTGCTCCAGTTAACATCTAGAAGCTGCATTATATTTAAGTCTAAGGTCCTCCATGGTTTGTGTTTACATGACTTTCATCCCTGAAATTAGGAAATTAGGAAAATAGGAATCTATCGAAACTATGAGGGTTTTGCAATATTAAAGGAGATTGATATCCTGCATTATGGAGTTTGAGAATATCTATAGGCAGGTGCATGGAGTCTCTGGAGATTAATAGTTGTTGGTAGGCCTATGATTGTCCCTGAGGAATGTGCTGGATATTAAGTGAAATTTGTTTTGTTTTTTTCAAAACAAGATCTTCATGAGTAGTAAATTTTCTAAAGTGTATGTGAAAAAATGTTTTGGGGGATGAGAGTTTAGCTATAAATGTTTAAGGTTGGATTTAAAAGTTTTTCAACAAGAGAACACAGAAAACCAAAAAAGGAAAAGAAATCAATTAAATTTTATTGCTACTTATAAAGTTTTAGAAAGCAAATTGAAGTGTTGGGTAAGGGGGAGAAAGTCCTTAAAGGTTAAGTGTCCTCCTCCTAGCCCCATAAGCACTGAATTTGCTGTATCTGAAAAGGGGAAAGGGAGGCACCTGGGTGGCTCAATCGACTGAACTTCCTACTTCAGTTCAGGTCATGATCTCATGGTTCACAAGTTTGAGCCCCATATCAGTCTCTATGCTGACAGCTTAGAGCCTGGAGACTGCTTTGGATTCTGTATCTCCCTCTCTCTCTGCCCCTCCCCTGCTCATACTCAGTCTCTCTTCTTTCTCTCTCTCAAAAATAAATTTAAAAACATAAAAAAAAGAAAGAAGAAAGAAAAAGAAAGAAAGAAAGAAAGAAAGAAAGAAAGAAAGAAAGAAAGAAAAAAGAAAGAAAGAAAAGGGGAAGGTGGAATTAGACAACAGATATCTGGCAGATTGGCAGTCTGTAGTAAGAAGAAATACTTCTTTTAGCACAAGGAAGTAAGGCCCTGGAATAAGCAGTCTTTGTTTCTGATACTACAATATTTCCTAAAAATCTTTTCAGAGATTTGAGAAGGTTGTTTTCTAATCCCATTGCACATATACCTAGGTCAAGTCCTGTAACAGATAGTTTATAAGTAGCTCATTTCTTTGCCATTTTCAATTTACTTTTCAGGAATAGGAATTGAAAGCAGAAATGTACTTCTGGTGCATGCTTAGGTTCAGTACTGAGTATAAACTAGAAGAAAAAGAGAATCACATGAATGATGTCTCTGTTTAGTCAAGAGTGCTTTTGGATATTCATAATCAAGCCTATGGCTATAAAATGTGAAAGTGTCTGAGAAAACATGTTAAATTAAATGTTAAATAAAAAAATAGAGCACTTATTAAAGTTAGCAATATTCATCATACCAAGGGGCTGTTCTAAATAATACGAATTCATGATAGCCGCACTTTCGGTTTCATGGAGGAAGACTTTATTAATTATAAGGGAAAGGGGATATTAGGAATTAAACAATTATAGTAAACATGAAGAGGGAGAGAAGTACAGGGAATAAGAAAGAAGGCTTAATATATTAAGCCTCACACATCCATCCATCTGCCTGGGGAAGCCCCAAGGTGAACAGACTGGTTGGAGTCCCGAATGAGGGTCCTGGGTAGAATGTCCTGCCCTCAGGTGAGACTTCCAACTAGCTATTCCTGCCAAGGCAATATATATATTACCTATGTGTGACTTAAGGTTAGTCATTAAGTTTGCCTAAGTGCAGTCCCAAGCGAGCTGTTTTTTTGTTTGTTTGTTTGTTTTGTTTTGTTTTGTTTTTCTGTTTCTCTTATCGTATCTCACAATCTTAGGAGCATGGATATCTGCATATTCCTCTTCCCTCCCTGACCCATTCCAGGGGGCCAGCCTGGTCTGGCTCAAAGGATGAGGCACATTAATCCCTCTTGGCATCAGGAACAGAAAGGTCCGTTTTGATCCCAAGGCCAGATATGGAATACAAACCAACTAAGCCCCCATGATTGTGTATATGTGGCTCTGGGCAAAAATGCATAACTCACACAATTTCTATACAGAACAGGGGCCTATGTGGGCTGAAGAATATATCTGTAAAATCTATCATATTCCCTAGATATATGCCATGTAAGTACAACCTGCCAGAAACTGGCATCAAAGGAAAAGTACATGGTTGCCCAAAAAATGGCTCTTATGTCATAATATGACATTACCTTAACTTGTAGTATTTGAAATTACCTGTCAGCTGTAAAAAATTATTGCCCAGCCAATGGTGGGTTTCCTACTCTTAGAGAGACTCTTAGTCACTACCACTCCAGATCATGGACACTTTTCTCAGGACAATCATCTGCCTCACGCCTACTTTCACTCTCCTGCAGAATCCTTGTCAACCAACATCTCCTGAGATCTCACTTTTATCCCAGCCCTTCAGTCCTTCTCCTGACCTGCTTGATGATGGCTTAGATCTGTCAATAGCTGCATCATCTAAGTGGAGACTCATCAGCTAGTGTTGATGTTTCGAGAGTATTCCTGGACATCATTTCTCCTCCCAGATTGCTAGTAATAATTTGACTATAACTTTATCTACATGGAAATGATTTTAAACTGGAAAATACATTCCATCAATCCCAAACTAAATGTGCCTTCTGATTTCAACTTTTCTTAAATCAGATTACCACAATGCCAATAGTCACTCTAAAGCAACTGACAGGTTGGGAAATAGGATGAAGTAGAGGTAGAAATTAAAAAAAAAAAAACAAAAAAACATTTTTTAAGTGATTGTGGTTGATATGCCCCGATTCGAGAGACCCCCCGAAAACAAACCACCAGAGTCCAGAGACAAAGCCAAGCGGCAAGGGTCGTTTATTGCAGGTTCGAACCCGGTCCTCCGCGCACTCGTTGCCCGTGATGCTAAGAGGCCCCGAGCGAGGATCTTACAGCTTCTTTTATAGACAGGCACAAACAAGTTAGGGATTTTTTTGCGGTTACAGAGCTGTTATTGGTTGATATTTAAATTTGAACACTCAGCAGAACTTGATTGGTTCCTGCCTTTTTTTCAAACCACTCAGCAGAACTTGATTGGTTCCCGCCTTTAGGTCAGACCACAACCGGGCACGCCCTGGCTGGTTCCGGGAACGGCAGGGGGTGGGGCGGGGGGTGTGGGGGGGTGGGGGGGGAGGTCTTTTCTTTGCAGTTGTGAGTACACCTGGTAATTTTTCTCTTAGTCTCTCATGGTTAAACTTTCTTATTTTGCTAAATTTCTTAGAAACATATAATGATGTGAATTAATGTCCTTTTGAAGGGGTATTATGTAATTGAGGGATCTTGGATCTTTAATTCCACTAGCTTTCCACTATATCTGCCTGTGACCATAACCCCAGCACCTAGAGTTTATGGCACATAGTAGGTCCCTAAAAATTACCTGTTAAATGCATAGATTAATATATTAAAATGCAGAAAAAAGAAGTGTAAGATTGAGTATCTGAATAACTGCTGCTAGCATCCAGGTCCCCTTCCTCTGAAGATAGAGATCTCATCTGGTCTTCTGTCTTGTCCCACCACCTTCTGATGAACTTCAGAAGAAGTGTTTTCTTCTTCCAGTATGATTATCCCTGAGCAGGGTCGCCTGGGTAGCTCAGTGAGTTAAGTGGTTAAGTGTCTGACTTCCACTCAGGTCATGATGTTGCAGTTGATGAGTTTGTTCCCCATATCAGGTTCTTTCCTGACAGCTCTGAGCCAGGAGACTGCTTGGGATTCTGTGTCTCCATTTCTCTATGCTATTCCCTGCTCCCACTCTGTCTCTCTCAAAAATAAACATTAAAAAAAAAAAAAAAGACTATCCCTGAGCATGTCTAGACTCCTAATGTAGGCCCTAATATTCTAGAGATATCTGATCTCATAATCACCATCATGGCCATCACCTACATCTTCATCTCTAGCCTCACAATTCAGCTAACAATAGACAAAATTCCTCTTATTATCATGCCAAGCAACTTGGGGTCACAAGTCTATCATTCCAAAACAGGATGTAGTTTACTTTTTTTCATGTAAAAAGACCCATTTAAAGTATTTCCTTTAGTCATTACATACACAAAGGAGCAATCCCTCTGGTGCCAGTACCCTCCTCTAGCAAAGGGCTAAACTCCACCTGGTAGAGAGAGTAGGAAAACAACAAAAGAACTTTAAAATGTCAGAAATAGTAGCTACCAGTTTCAAAGTATCCCACTCCTCAGTGATAAAAGATGAAGTGAGATGGGTGTTCAAAGGAAACTGCAAATGGTAGTGGAGTCAGAGAAGAGGGAATCTACTTGTACTTGTTGGAATCAGAAATTTGGTGATTGGAGCTGCAGCTACAAGTGTAGGCCTCCATAAACGAATGGAAGAAAACAGTGGAAAGAAAGACTGAAGCCACATCCCCAAGGTTTCACATATCACTCTAACAAAATTTGCCTATGTGGGAGAGGAAAAGTTATTTTCCCTGGACCCTCCTCGATTCTAGACTAAGACTTTCCTGTAATTAATTGATAAGAGTTTCTAGAGCTTTAATCATCTCCCTTCTCCTAGTACAAAGAGGGAGATGCTGGCTTTGATCAAAAAGGGATCAGTGGAGTAGGTACTTGATTGAACACGTTAGCACTGATGTTATTAGATGGAAACAGATCATGCCCATGTTCACGTGAACTTCCACTTTTGGTACTCTCTCAAAACTTATTCTTACATTTCTACCTTGCCCAGTAATACTTCTGAGAGTCTCTTTGGCTTGTTTTTGCCATTTCAAGTAGAGTACAGTTCTTAGAATCAAGGAACCATAACTAGTAAGCATCAAGGCACAGCACAGGAGTTTAACTTGGTTTAGTTTGCCATCATAAATTTTTTTTAAAACAGCCAATTTTCTTTTCAAATGAACATGTGTAATATTATCATACGTAAATTTGAATAAAATGTGCAGCCTTGAAAAAGAGTCATGGAGATTAGCGATTTTATTTAGTGACAGTTGAAGGTCACAGAATGCCCAGTTAAATTATAATAAAGTTTGTCTGCTCAGAATCTTGATAGATAGCTCTGGGAACTTAGAATTTTCCTGGGAAAAAAAATATTTTTCTCTTTTTCAAAGAATAGAAAGCAAAAGCCAGTAAACATTTAGGCCTTCTGCCAAAGGAAAATTATCTATGCCTAGAATGGACAAATTCCCAGCACATGAAGATTTTTTTTCTTCATTTCCATGGCATAGTCACGTCTTATTCCAAGAGTTTCTGGCAGTTGCTTGAAAATTGTTGGACCACTGAGCATGTCATTAAAACCACCTTCTTCATTAAAAACAATGGGACATCGGGGCGCCTGGGTGGCGCAGTCGGTTAAGCGTCCGACTTCAGCCAGGTCACGATCTCATGGTCCGTGGGTTCGAGCCCCGCGTCGGGCTCTGGGCTGATGGCTTGGAGCCTGGAGCCTGTTTCCGATTCTGTGTCTCCCTCTCTCTCTGCCCCTCCCCCGTTCATGCTCTGTCTCTCTCTGTCCCAAAAATAAATTAAAAAAACGTTGGGAAAAAAACAAAACAAAACAAAACAATGGGACATCAAAGTCTTGATTCCTGTTGTGCCCATGTAGAAAAATTTCTCATGACATCCAAAAGCTAAGGATAATTATTCAAAAAATAGGATAAAATAAATGAATACCTATTGCATTGTTGCTGATGTGAGATAGAGAGTGTGCTTAGTGATTCACATTCTCACTACTTGAGACAACCTATTGAGTTATATATTATTGTCTTGACTCTGTAAATGAGGGAATTGAATCATAGAAGTTATGAAACTTATCCGAAGTTATAAAGTTACTAAGTGGGGCAAACCTTTGGATTTGTGTCAGTACTTTGATGAGGGAGTGTGGGGCAAGCTGAGGGCAAAATACAAGCTGGCACCCCCCGCCCCCCAGGTGGAACATGTGTGATATTCCTTGGACACTCCTGGCTACCCAATAACAAAGGAAAGGGGTTTAAGTGCTTGCCATGGTAATATGGGAAACTAAGGCAAATGAAAAATTAAATTCCCTTACTGCCTACAAACCATTGGCACGTCCTTGAAACCAGCAGAGTGACTTTCCTCTAGGAGCTCAGTTGCCTCCATGATGACACTTTGCTAGGGACAAAAGAGAAAGCTTTAACATTATCCCAACCTCGAGGATACTGTAAGTCTACTTCCGTTATCTCAACTGCCCCAAGATACATGCTGGCAATCATATTCCAAGCTTATGGCCCTCTGATATGCATCTGAGGGGGTCTCATGACTGAGGTTTTATTAAAGGGTAATAAATGGTGTTTCCCTGGCAATAGCTAGCTCTCAAGGTCCTGGAAACTTTGCTTCCAAAATTCCTTGGAGACTTACTCTATCCCTGACCCCCTCCCAACCTGAGGGTATATAATGAGTTACCTGTTAGAACCCCATGCAGCTCTTCCTACCTGTGGGTTCTGTCCCCATGCTTTAATACAATCACCATTTTTGCACCAAAGATGTCTTCAAGAATTCTTTCTTGGCCATCGGCTCCATACCACCCCACCATCACTCCAAACTTTGTCAGTATTGTATAGTATTAATGTTTCTACTGTAGGGACACAGTTTGGAAATTAATTGAATTAAATATCGAATACTTCCCAAGATGGAACTTTAAAGTTAAATATTGCAATAGAAAGAAGAGACTTTACAATATGTCTGCTCTCTAGTCTGCTAAAAGGTAGATGAAATAGCATAGTTTTGTTCAGGTCAATATCTCCATTGAAGTCTGCTTACCTTATGACATTTCTCAGAATCTGTTGGCTTTACAGTGACTTCAAGAGTGTATTCTGATTTCTACCAGTGCTCATTGTTTTCACCAATGGTGCACTAGTCTAAGCCACTATCTACGCCTGTAACACTGCAAATACCTCCTGAAATGGCATTTTCAACTTCCATCCTAGCGCCTCTACGGTTTCCCAAAAGCAGCAAGGGCAAGATTTTTAAAATGTAAATCTAAATCATATTGTATCCTGCTAAGGATCCTCCAAAATTGTTCTGCCAAACTTTGTTTTGACGCTTGGCTCTCTCCCTGGCCTCATTCCTCACTGGTCTTCCTATCCTTTATTGTGTGACAGCTGTACTGGTCCTGCTGAAATTCAAATCAGGCAAAGTTCACTTTTGCCTCAGACCAGTTTGGTGTTTTGTTGTGTTTTGTTTTGTTTTTCCTTTCTGGAATGCTTTCTCCTTGATTTGAACTTCTTTTTCATGTAGGTCTCTACAGAAAGCCTGTCTGTGATTATTCTATGGGAAAAAAAGCACACCTGAGTCTGAGTCTCTGTTTCTCGTCTCTGCTTGATTTATCTTTACAGCTCTTGTTACTGTTTGAAATTGCATTATACACCTATTTAATGCCTGCCTTTCCAGCAGGATGTGAGCTTTATAAATATATGTCTGTTTTGTTTACTGCTGTATCCTCAGTGTCTACAACACTGTCAGGCACTGTTAATAAATATTTCTTTCTTGTGTGAATAAATGAGTGGATGAACGAAAGAGAGGAATCCTATCACCACATTCCTCATTTGATTTCATAAGCATTCTGAACATTACAGAGAATATTGTAGGGATCATTTTATATCCATTTGCTGTTATGTAACAGCCATGTGCTTTAATTCAAGAGACCTTGGCAAATTGAGGACTTAACGTATGTATTCATTTTGATGGTTGAGAGAAGAGACTCACTGTCCCTCTGTTGCCCCTGAGGAAACCATGGGAGGCTGGGAGACTGCCCACAGTGACTGGAAAGAAGGCAGCCTAAGAGAACCACAGAGAAACATAACAAAAACCTGATGTCACTAAGCCTCACTATAACTAGTGAACCAACCCACCTACCTCTGCTTTTTAGACACATTTATAATTTTTGAGTACTAAGGCCATTGGGATTTTTAGTATTTGGAATCAAAAGCAGCTTAGCTAATACAAGTTCCCCAGAACTCTCTTTACTGTTACCTGCACATATTAGATTTTAAGAAAAGGAATAAACAGTGATTAGACTGTATCTTCATTAAAGTTATCTTTAAAAAAAATTTTAATGTTTTTGTTTATTTTTGAGAGAGAAAGCAAGTAGGAGAGGGGCAGAGAGAGACAGGGAGATAGACACAGAATCTGAAGCAGGCTCCAGTCTCTCAGCTGTCAGCACAGAGCTTGACGTGGGGCTCAAACTCATGAGCCCTGAGATCGTGACCTGAGCTGAAATCAGACGCTCGACCAACTGAACTACCCAAGCTCTCCAAAGTAACTTTTTTTAAAAGTATTTGTGGACTCATTGAGAAACTAGATCATTGGCTGGATTTTTACTGACATTGTTTTTACACTTTTGTTTTTTTCTGTTTGTTGCATATATTTTTAGTTTGTTTCAAGGAATTCCAGTTCTAAGAGATTTTGCTATCTTTGAAGTGTGATTGTCAACACATACTAACTTGATCTCTTGGTTTGGTGAGAAATAAGATTGGTATTTCCAAAATAAACATAAATCCAACTGGTTTTTAAAAAAATAAACAGCATAAGCTATAATAGCAAGCAAAATTTAGACATTGTAATACAAATAAGAAGGTGAAACAAATACATAAATAAATACAATGAGTATCTTGAGCGACCATATGCAAAACAGTTATATATAAATATATATATATATACATGTCATATATTATTTATATATAGAATAACAAGAGATATTCATGTGAAGTTAATGTCAAATCAGCTTTCTCATTGGCTTGAATTATCTCTGAACTTCAAACAAGCTATATTGTGCAATTTTAGGAAAAAGAGGAAAGGAAGATTTATTCTTATAGAAAAATGGCATAAGTAAGAGCAACATAAAACATAAAAATAAGGCGAATAATATGTGTAGGGAGTAAAAGAGAAAAAAAAATCCCATTTAGGACTATGTAGTGCAAGAGTTGTTGATGGTATTATATTTATACTCATATGCTTGATGAGTGCAAAGGAAAGGTACATACATTGTCATCCTCTTGAAGTCTTCCCTAACAAAGGTCATGGACTGGCCCAGGGAGTGATTCTATTTTGATGCTAGACTCTCCCTTTCATGAAAGTTTGATGCTATTTTGGTAATTCATGCTAATGTTAATCAGCCCGAACTTTTGAAAGCAATTATAATGAAAACACATTTTTGTGAGTGATATCCTCCTACAAGTTATTGGTTGTGACATTGGTGACAGCCTTTGTAAATGAATTTAGCTTTTCTCACATAGTGTTCCGTGGTACACTGAATTTCCCAAAATGCTAGTAACTGTTCAACAACAACAACATAGGAGTGGACTTCTTTTTAAATGCATATGTTAGAGAAATATTAAATTAGTATTAATCCAAATCTTTTCTGAAAAACATATCAGAGATTTTAAAACTCTAATGGGCATTATATATGTCCTTGAGGTGCTTATTTTCAAATTTAGGGACACACTTTTAACATCTGAGGAAATTAGTATCCTGAGGAACACAGTTTGGAATTTGCTTCTGTAAATATTTTAAAACAATAGGGGATAGATGGACCATTCTAGGACATTTTCATCATTTTTTAAAAACCAGTACACCCTGTGAACTTGAGGACACTACTCTCTTTTCTCCTCTCTTTTTCCTCCTATGCCAATGACATTTGAAATCCATTTTCACACCAACATCTGTGATTGAGCATTAATATGTTCATGGCAATTTAGGAAATCCCATTTGCCCTTATAAATATGCGGAGCCTTCTTATAAAAGACCTTTAAATTATCTTTTTTACTAAAATTGAACCTCAGAACCTTTATGCAGTTCAGTATATCACCAGCCAATATTTGTTGAGTGCCATGAAGGTTCAAGGGAAAACAAAAATTTATGAGACAGAGTATAAACTGTAAGTCTCTTGATAAAGATGACTGTTGGAGGTAGTCTTAGACCTGGCATACCTGACCATAGTGTTTTTATTTCTTAATTGACCAACACCCTAGATGATTTTAGTCTTCCAAGACCTCCGATTGGGTTACATAAACTTCCTAACATGCATCACAGTGGTTTCAAGGTAATTTAAGAAATAAAGACATGCTGGTCAGGACCAGTAAAAATAAAGACTTGGGATAGAAACAAATAATGACATGAACTGGAATTGTATACTACCAAAGTGCTAACAAATTCTGTATTGCTTTGCTTATCTGAAGGGCTGAGCTGAGTGGTTCTGAAGGACTCTTTCAACCAAATACTTAAAAGAAAAGTGACAAATATTTACATGTTCTTTGCCGAAAAATATTAACACAAAATAGTAATTATTTGAAAAAAATGGAAATAGTCAATAAATGTGATTGCCAAAACTTTTCAATTGTTTTAATCCTTTTCAGGTGAATGAAGCAACTGATTCCTGTCATAATGTGGGGCTGTAGGCAAATTTCACTCAAAAAGTCCTCCAGCTGTTCATAGATCCTTTTATTTATTTGTAAGTCTGGGTTTACCTGGTAATAGCTGAGAAAGTGCTGAAGTTCATTGTGCATAGAAGGATTTGGTGTCACTCACAATATCTTGAAGAACAGAGAAAACTTGTATTTTCTATCTGCCTAATCTTGCCTGTTCCCTGATGTTTGGCTAACTCTCCCTGATACCCCTAATTCCCTCCCATCCTCCTTCATTCTCTCCTCTCCATTTATTTTTTCACCCACTTCACATCAGAATATTTTGCATTATCTCATAATTAGTTCTTAATTGTTACTGGCATTGCCAAGAGTAGATATCTACAAGGAAAACATAAATCTCTCTTCTTAATATTGATTGCTTCTCCTATAGAGCATAATTCCGATGTGTGCAAATTCTAGAAGACCTCTTTCCCATGAGCCAAGACAAAGTGGGGAAAAGAAACACAGATCTCTATTTGGGCGAAGAGCCTTCTAATATACACTTTTATCATCTTCCTTAGTAACTGAACTCAACTGAATGATCTATCTGTTTTAGTCATTTCCTTTTAGCTTCTGTGGCTATACAACTAAGTTTTGGTGAATGAAATGAGAATTGAATTGCTAAAAGGGATTTAGGGTTCATTCTTTGGAGAAGAGGGAGGCTACTCACATTAATCTTTATTGTGAAGTGATGCTGATGTTAAGATGTTATGGCCGGGGCTGCAGTGGTCATCTTAAATAGGTGGGGAATCTTGAGGATAAAAACAACCAATCGTTGTCCAGAAAGATAGAAGTAGTTGAGGTTCTTCAGGATTTAATGAAGCATTAGATTAAAACCAGGAGTGCCTGCCTTTTGACTTATCTTATGCAAGAGAAAAAAAAATGACTATTAAAGGGGGTCTTTTTTACTAGAAGCCAAGTACTTATCTGATGCAAATATTTTACTACATGTTTACTTAGCATCCACTCTGCCCTCAGAACTGTACTGTTATGTTTTTTAACTATTTTGATAGTACCTCACAGTAAGAATTTGATTTACATAATAATCCAGTATTCATGCATATATTTCTTCTTATATGTAATGGAAAAATATTTTCACAAACAATATTTTATTGTTAATGTCCATGTATGTTCACTATATCCAATATCTCTATTTTAGTGTATAGGATATTTGAAAATAGATTTGGGTTAATCATGCCAAGAGGAACATAAAGGGAATACAGAGGGGGAAAAATGTTAATGCGGATTTAAGCAAAGAAATGTATGCTACATGTGGAAAAAATAGTAAAGAATCAAACAATATAATAATTGCTACATGCGTGGCAGGGTATTAGGTGATTTGCATAACTTGAGCTCATTTGATTTTTGTAGAAAATGCTGTGCATTAAAAGTTTTACGATTTATTTAGTGGACAGTTACAATTCATTGAAGCAAGGGAACTTTCTCTAAATCATGTAGTTAATGGGTGCTAGAGCCAGGATTCATTCTTAGGTTTGTCTGCCAAGTACATTACTTTATTCGATTCTTCTAGAATTCAATATGTGAGGTTTCTTACTCTGATTTTTTTAAATTGTAACAGTGCTTATTAGCTTGTTCCATTTTCACTTAAATGCTGCCTTTAGAATTTTGAGGACTTAGGAAAAAAGAGTAAATAAGATCAAGGAAAAATATTTTATTAATTTCTGCTGAAAAATGCTTCCGAAATAAGGTCATTGATGGGCTAATTCACAAACTATCCTAGTTCAGTGGATTCACTTTATGTCTTAGGAAGAACCATGTTGTCTCTTGCATGTTTCTGAGCATTGCTGTGGGATTGCATTGATCAGAACTTCATTTTATTTCTCTCCCTTGTTCTTCACATGATCCTTCTGGAAGTTATGAGTATTAAGTGCCAAGTCAATTGTTGTTGAATCAGGCACTGGAGTCATAAAGGCATTCTAAATACAGCTGCTACCTTGTGCAAATTATTTAACTTCAGTTTACTTGCCTGTGAGATTGTGATATACATGCACACTCCACAGTAGTGGTTTTAGGATGATATATGTAAAGCAGCAGGCATGGCATGAACATCGACAGTGTGACATGTACAGGCTCCAGGGCACACAGATCCAGTTTCATATACTGGCTCCTTCATTATTATCTGAGTAAACTGGTAAAGTTGCTTAACTTCTCTGAGCCTCTCTTTTCTCTGTAAACATTAAAAATACAACTTTTGTGATAGCTGTGAAATTATTAAATAATTCGTTTGAAATGCTTATTATAAGACATGTTACATCGAAGCACGCAGATGTCAGCACTTGTCATCATTCCTCAATGGATTAATAATGAGTTCATATATGAAACAGACACTCCCAAATTTTTGCAAACAGGTTTTTAGACCCCTTCAGGGAAAACCTATCCAATTAGTGCCATAAAACTTCCATTTGGAAGAATTATCAAACTCTACATAACAATATAAATACCACTTACATAATCCTATAGTGCTAGGTCTGGGAGAAGTTGAGTGACTTCCAAGAAAAAAAGTGGATTAAAAATGATGAAAGATTAAAGCATGTATAAACTTTTGAAGTATATTTCATGTTCTGATACTTGAATAATTAGAAAATGTATTCAGCATTAAACTGAATACAGAAGTTTTGCCACCATTTGACTTAATGTGATTTAGGTCATAAACTGATTCTTTATTAAATTGGAAGCAAAGTTGAAAAATTCCATCTGGAACATAAAGTATTATTTATTTGGAGATTCCTTCTTATGAAGTTTTTAATATATTATAAGTCACTTTAATTAAATCTTTGTAAAGATTAGATTATTTTTTTTTTAAACTGCTACTGCTTTAAAAGAATGTTGCTCAAGATTAATCTGCATTTCTGTAGGACATGCACAGACACATGAACAATAAATAAACATTAGGATTTGGAAGTTTTTTGAAACACCACAAACCTAGTTAATACAGTCTGTTGCTTTCCCAATTTAACAGATATTCTATCTGATTAATTCTGTTACCTAAAAGCCACTGAATAATTCTGTTTTGAGGCACATTTTATCTACATTTCCCATCTGGATTAGTCCTTTTGTATTGGTACCTTATGTTCAATCTATAACCAGTGGTGTTGTAATTGGCAAGATTGCAATTCATTGTGAGATGTAGAAAAACTTCAAAAAGGGCTCGCAAGGCTTATAGAGAAAGAATCCTCTCGTCATTTTATTGGCTGTAGGCCTAGGAAGTGAGACAGTCTCAGCAACTTTGCAGAGCAACTTCTGACCTGACTGAGATTTAAGACACGGATGATCGGTCGATGTTTACTCTATAGAGCATATTTGATGTTGGTGAGGTAGTTTCTATAAATCCAAACGGAATCAGTCAGCATTTCCACACAACTATATACCTATATTCTAAATCAAATTTCCTTTTGTAACTGGTTGGTGGAAATCCACTCATTCCTTTCTTTCATCATTTGATCTAATTGATCTAAAAGCATCAGCTAATTAATGCTCAGAGCTGTCATTTTGAAATAACTGATAGCATTATTATTTGCATATATTGTAAAATCATATTTATGCAACTAGATTTTATACAGTATTGGAAATGATTGCTAATAACTACAAAATTACCTTTCTGTTTCCAATTTAAAACAATACCCAAAATACCATTACTCTGAAAGTACTAGGTTAATCAATAAATATAAATTAATCATTAATAAATTTTCTACCAATATATCTTATTTTGGAGTCCAGAAATTGAGAGCTCTGACTGGAGTCACATGAAACTTAAAACAAGCAAACATACTCTTTGCATAATCCATTAGTATTTTAAGACTTCATTTTAGAGATACTGATTATAAAATTCTTTGCAAAAATACATAGTTTACTGTATTTTGTTTCTCATTTTGAGAGCAGTTTAAAGAGTTGTGCATGCCTGACTATGAGTATGTTCTGACCTTTTCATGCCACGTTGTATATCCTACTTATGTTCCACTTAAAGCACTTGATTAAATTTGAGTAAGTTAATAACTGTTGGTGTTTCTTTCTATCGTGCTCTTGTCCTTTCATACCCATTATCACTATTTCCTCTACTTTTATCTAAAGCACAAATTTATTGAACCCAGGCTAAGGACCAGTAGCATGTTTGATTCAGAAAATACAAACATGAAAATGAAGTGGCCTCTGTTCAAGTCCTTCACAGACCAGCAATAAAGATTACACAAATATTAGTAACATCAGGGAGGCGTGACAGGTTCTGTGGTGGAGGTACAAACATGGGTGAGGGTGACAGAGAGATAATCATCTCTGCCTAATGAACAGAGGAAGGCATCTCAGATGCTGTAATTTTTAAAAATCTTTTTAAAGTTTATTTATTTATTTTGAGGGGAGGGGAGCAAGGGGAAGAGAGAGAGAGAGAGGGAGAGGGAGGAAGAATCCCAAGCAGGCTCCACACTGTCAGCACCCCCCTCCCCCATGGGGCGCTCTGTCTCACAAACCGTGAGATCGTGACCTGAGCCAAAATCAAGACTCAGACACTTAACCAACTGAGCCTCCCAAGTGCCCCATCAGATGCTGTAATATTTTTTAAAGGGTCTTAAATTGAGCCAGATTTTTATGAACAGGGAAGAAAGATAGGACTTCTCAAATACATATGTGCTCTGGAATGGAAAAATGCAACAGGTTTTTAAGACCTGATATAACATTTAGGGCTATGGTATCGTAGTACACTGCTGTATACAACTGTAGATCCTGAATCAGTGTGAGAACTTTATTCTGGTTAAGGGGTTTGAATAACTTCCTCCTCCTACTTTTTCTAAGAAAGTGCTTGGCTGAAGGAATGACAATGGGCCAGTGAAGGTCAAAGAAGAGATTAAGTTTCATCTGCAATGTTCTTTGATTTCCAATGGGAATTACTTACTATTTGATAATAACTATTAGTATGAATCCTTTTTTCAAAATCATACATTTAAAACAAATCTCTGAAGGCAGTTGTGTCAAAATAGTAAAGGTTGTTTGTTGATTCTGAAAGGTAAGAATATGAACATTTAACATGTTTCCTCCTTGAACTATTTTTTAATATTTTATAAATCATCTAAAATGTAAGAGAATGTTTACTTACAAAGAGAGATTTTATAATTGGAAATGTGAATGACATATTGATGAAATAAAGCAAAAGGGAAGCAATACCATGTAGGAGGTGAAAGCAGTGATACAAATAAGAGGCCGTGTGCTTCTGGTGAAAGCAGTGACAGAAGACTGTGTTTACAAACTCAATGTCGTGTCACACAAGAGGAGAGTCCTGCATAATGCAGTCTTCTCCATCACAGTGCGTGGGAGTATTTCTTCATGTAACTAGAGATGTTTTTGTATTGAGATTTGTAGTTAAGGGGTCAGTCAGTGTGACTCTTGATTTCGGCTCAGGGTGTTGGGATTGAGCCCCACCTCAGGTTCCGTGTTGAGTGTGGAGCCTGCTTGAGATTCTCCCTCTCCCTCTGCCCCTCTCTTCCACTTGTACTGTCTCTCTCTAGTATCTAAAATTTAAATAAATAAATAAAAAAGAGTTGTCATTAAATTTGTTACAGTGTTTAAATGAGATCAATAGTGGAAAATAATCATGTGTAACATAAGATAATTTTCAGTTAATTTCTGGATTTTTGTTTGAACCAATCTAATACTTTCTCTGAACTCTCTCTGTCTGCCCAAAGACAGATTCTCCAGAAGAAATTCAATTGTCTTAAGTCCCCTTCCTGGACATTTCATCAACCAGGGAAGATTGATCCTTGTTACACCACACCCAGACAGACTTCCTACTCTCCCCTAAGAGACCTGCACCCTTCCTTCCCTTTCCCTGTTAAGATGGCATTTATACCTGAATTCTAAGCCACTTTGAGGAATTATTCATTTTTCTCTGCATATCTCCCATGTATACATGAATTATACATGATAATAACTTCTGTCTCTTTTTCTGTTATTCATCTGTTTATTATCACAGGGGTCTCAGCTAAGAACTCAGGAGAGAGAGAAAATTATTTTTGCTTCCTTACACACTCAATCCATGTAATGATCATGGTAAAAAAAGAATATTACTCTCATTGAATAGATGATGGTGATAAATACTCAGTACCACTCCCCAAGATTTAGATCTAGGAGATGTCAAAGAGCAGATTTTAATCTAAATGTGTGTGACTCTAAATCCTATAATTGAAGTGAAATTATTTTAATTTATTTTTCAAAGATTTTTCAATCTTTGATATGTCCAGACCCATTTTATAAAGCATATATTGTTTTCAATTTTTTAAGGAGTTTATACTCATATTGGAAGAAGTAATCATTATTTTATACAGTTACGAAACAGAAACACAATGTGTGTTATGTTTTATATAAATACAATAAATACTTATGATGAGCTGAAACCATTTGTGTGGGTCCTGTGGTAGATTGGGTGCATGCAAAACTAACAGAAAGTTTGTTTTTGGATAGTTCTCTCAGTCCATTCAGGCTGCTATAACATAATACCAGGGACCTTGTGGCTTATAAGCATAAAAAATTTATTTCTCACAGTTCTGGAAACTGAAAGTTCAAGATCAGGGATCCCACCTAGTCAGGTGAGAACCTTCTTTGTGGTCCCATACTTCTCCTATCCTCACGTGGTGCAAGGGACTGGGGACTTCTCTGGAGCTAAACCATTAGTAACGAGCTAAACCATTCATAAGGCTCCACCTTCATGACTTAAATACTTTCCAAAGGCCCCACCTTCTAATACCATCACTTTTGGGGGCTAGGATTTCAACATGGGAATGTTCAGGGGATACCAATATTCATACTATAACAATAAGGAATAAATGTTGGTCTTAACATGCCCAAAATTGAACTTTACCCTAACATTTAACCTCACAGTTATTTTAAATTAACTGTCTATAAACGTCAGTTTCTACATCTTCAAAATGGGGGGTAACAACACCCACTTCACTATGTCATTGAGAGGGTTGCATAGGAAAATGCATGGGAAAGCAAGAAGCAGATTCATAGTCTAAATACAAAAGGCATTAATATAGGCAATGAAATCTGCATTTTATTTGAATGCCAAATTCCAGTCATGTTAAAGTAGATAAAACCTTTAACCCACTATCAAAAGCTTTCAAAAAGAAAACACTGAAACTATTTGTTTTTGAATTTTAAAATTCTTCATTGAATTTTATGACTCATCAATCTTGCAGATGTTTGTTTGTACAGTTCACTGATGTTCAAGAGATAGCAAAGCTCTGAAGTAAGATTTCTAAAGTTTGGAAAGAAACAGAACCCTAACTTTATCCAACAGAAACCTAGAAATAAAACAAGAGAACAGAAAAGTCATTATTTCCAGAATAGAAAACAGCCATGAGAGTCACACAAATAAACTATATTTCAAATATTAAATCCAATAATTTTATTTGGGCTATATTCTTGGAAACTAGAGGTTGATTTTCCAATAAGAGGAACAAGAGACTCTATTCCATGTTAATTAGTAATTTAAAAGTGAGTTCTTTGATGTTTACTATATGCTATCACCTTAATATTTGTTAACACATTTAGTTCTCATAACAACACTAGGGGACAGTTGTTTTGAATTTACAGATGAGGGATCCTAAACCCAGAAGGTTAAGTGACTTGCCAAAGGTAGACATACAACATTAGACAAAGACACTCTGATTCCCGTGGCCTTGTTCTTAGCTATGGAGTTTACGAGATGCTATTTGTGATACTATCTCCTAGCTTACATTCTAGGGACATAGAAGAACCTCTCTGAACCCACTGTCCTCGAACAGACAAACACACACCCTATTCACAGACTTTTTCTCTTTGCCTAGAAGCCTCTTGTTCCAGATAATTCACAAAACACATTCCTTTTTTCCTTTTATTTTCCACACATACAACACCTTCCCAGTGCACTTTCTTGACCACCCTTTTGTGTGCTATCTTTCTACCTAACATGTGAGGTTTTTAAAAATAATGCTTGTTGTTCTTAATTTCACATTCTAGATTTGTCACTTTTATTCTATCCTACCCACTATTTTGAGAAGCAATACTTAAAGTAGTGACTAGCATATTGCAGGCACTTAATAAACTTGTGCTGAATGAATAGGTAGTTTTGAGCTCAATGTTAGACTAGCAGCTTTGAATATATTATCTCATTTTCTCTTAAAATATCCTTCTAGGCATGGGTATCATTATTCTACGTTTCACACATGGGGAAACAGATTCAAATATGTCAAATAAATTTAACAGATGTACATGAGTACTAAATATCTGAAACAGGATTAATCCAGGTCTATATAATTTTAAAGTTCTAACTTTTTCCATTAGTTTGCTGCCTTTGTGATTGTTCTGGATGAAAAGTCAGGAAAATGATTTTATCTCTGTTGTGAATCATTATTTTATAGCATGATAACATGTTTTAGTATAAGATATCTATTAAACTAAGTCTAGTTTTTACACGGGTGTTTCTTCAGACCATTACAATTAAAGCTCTGATTGTTTTTTCTAATATTACTTTCATCTATCTTAGTAACTCTACTGAGATATGCAATTTAAGGTCTTCATTAAAAAATAATGTGCAATTTCTTGAACATAGTGATTTTAGGAGGTACATTTATCCTTAACCCTGTGAACCCCAGGGCCAAGTCAGGATTGTAAGGCTTTTTTATAACCCAGAATTCAGAGTCTACTCCACAAGTGGCTATGGTTATCTTTGCCCAATTCCAAGAAAAATGAATTGTTTCCTTTTCCTTTGTCTTTGCAAATTTATGTTATGAAACCTTTATGTTCTTATGAAATATAATCATGAGATTGTCCTGGGATTTCTTATAAGTGCTGTACTGCTTGGCTTTAAACACATTTTTTTTTTTTTAGGAACACCCGAATAATCATCTTCCCTGCATTAGAATGCCCCTTTGGTTTCAGACAACAGTCATGTGATGTGGTAAGTGCAGAGGTGGTTTCACAAAAAGGATTTTTGTGGGTATAGTTCATAGGAGATGGAATGTTCAGCTAATGCACTCAGATAACTTTTCCATTATTTGCAATAAAACTTGTGCTAAATTGAATATTTCCAACCCTACATAGAGTTTTAAACATATATTAGTGTGTAAGAGTGATTCCCATAAGGTAATCTTAAGCAGCTCCTTTGAGAAAGTTAGGAAGCAAATACCCAGGGCTTTTGAAATATGCATTATCTATATGAATAGTAAATGTAATGAGATTAGAACCCTTTTCCCTCTATCAGTAGTTGTTGGTATTGGATGAAAATATATTTGGAGGTGTGATCAATTTGACTGACTGAAGCATTTTGAGCAACTTTGATATATAAGGTATTGTATAAAATGATATCTGGAAGGTATTCTATCTAGGTTAAACTAATCAATCAATACATTTAGGATCAAAAGACTTTTAAAATAAGATAACATTCAATAAAGTTAAAGTTGGCCGCCAAGCAAAAAAGATCTTTTAATCCTGTCACTGATGTTTTTCCCCCACTGAAAGCCTTAGGATTCAGGCTGGAGTTTGTCTTGCCTTGGTTTTCTTTTTCATAACTCCTTTTGGAAGTTTAAGCAAGTCAACTAATTTCACTGAAAAGTTGGATTCTATGATCTCTAAATTGCTTTAAAATTTGAAGTGGATTTTTGGAGATAACCAGTATAAAATTTTTAGAGTTTTGTGCCAGAGCATCGTGAATAACTTAAGGGCTTGTGGGTAATAGCTAATCCACTGATGCAGAAATGTGACTTATTACTGAAATTGACAAATGGCTATTGAAATATGCAGCTCCTGCAGCTCAAGGATCTCTGCTTCCGTAAATCTAAGGTGTGGCCATAGAAAATTCTAACACTTTCCGGATAAGTCCAATAGACAGCAGCTGTGAGAAAACTGAGGTTAAGTAAGTCATTTTCTCAATAATTAGAAGTTAGTTTTGGTTAAATTTTGAAAGAAAAGGAAGTACATCTGTAAAATAATGACAGTTCCTTGCTTTCTTGTGTCATTTCTACCTTGACTTATAGATGAAGATAAAAATTTGTTGGTTATCTTTTGAAGGGATATGTTCCTTTTCTAAAATTGAGTGAGACCTATATGCCCACCGGGAGACTGACATTTAATCATAGGCTTATAAAATGCTCTCTCCCCCTCCCCATCTTCCCGCCCCCACTACTGGGCTCTCCTGATGTAATATAGGATTATACCTAAAAGATGTGCAGTATGGGAGCTCTATTTATTCAGAAATTCTTAGGAAATCCAAAGACACACAGGGAGATAAAATCAAGGAACAGAGTAAATCAAAGCCTCTGGCACCAACAGGTACAGCAAACATTAAATGCAGACCAACTTCTATTACCGATTTTGTCTGAATTTCAACGAAACTTTAAAAGCATGCTAAACATCAAGAGAAAAGTCATATGATGAAACAAGGTGAGGGGGCCTGGGTGGCTCAGTCAGTTGAGCATCCAACTTTTGATTTCAGCTCAGGTCATGATCCCAGGGTCATGACTTAGAGCCCCTTATTGGGCTCCATGCTGGGCATAGAGTCTGCTGAAGATTCTCTCTCTCTCTCTTTCTCTCTCTCTCTTTCTTTCTCTCTCTCTCTCTCTCCTCTCTTTCCTCTCTCTCCTTTCTCTCCCTGTCCCCCTCTTCCCCCCTGCCCCTCCCCTACTCATGTGCACACATGAGTGTACACTCTCTCTCCCTTTCTCAAATAAACAATAAAAATTAAAAAAAAAAAGAAACAAAGGGACTATCAGAAACAGGCTCAGATACACTATTGGAGTGAGAGGGCTTAGATAAGCCAGTGAAGAAGGCTAGAATGATACATTTCCTAATGGGTTAGAGCTGGGAGACAGCACCATGAACTCATATTGGGCTTCATATAGATTGATATAGTCACATATAAAATATTTATAAACATATGTTGTTGTTATCAACACATATATTTCTTTGCTCTGTCAGCTGATATGGCCTAAAGGAAATGACACTGAAGTAGCAATAATATATTGAGTGCCATATTTTGGTTTCCAATACCATTCTCCAGCAAAGAAAACCAAGTCTCCACAGAGGAACAGCTGATCTAAGAGTGGGGCAGAGAATGTATAAGATGATTCTCATGTATCTAATAGTGCCAGAAAGTAAGTACTCAACACACACACACACACACACACACACACACACACACAGATACACACTTTGATAGAGGAATGTAAGAAAATCAGGGGAACCAACAAAAGGACAAATGTCCTTTTGTCAAAAGTGGTCAAAGCCAGAACAATTTCAGCAAGAAAAGAAGAAAAGTAGTACTAGATTATAACTCACAGTATAAAATAAATATCTGTGAATCCATATTGATATACATAAATGATTGAATAAATCAATAAATGAGTGGAAAAAACAACTCTCTTGTGCAAAAGAATTCCAGACAAATATTTATATATTCTGCTGTCAAGGAGGGAAAGCATAACTCTCCACTCCTAAAGCATGTGCTGTACATTGTGACTTCCTTCCAAAGAGTACAGTATTGTGAGAGAAGAAAAATAGTAACTTTACAGTAAGGAAACCTGATGAACATTACCCAGCCAGGTAATTAAGGTCAACGTCAACAGTGATAAGTTTCATAGATACTATATACTTTTTGTCTGATGGGATAAAATCACTTTCCTTTGTGATCTTGCTCTCCCATAACCTATAAGCTCAGTCTAATTATGAGAAGAACATCAAGCAAATTACAACAAAAGACATCCTACATTATACCTGATCCTTACAACTTTCAATGTCACTGAAAAGTAAGAAAATCTAAAACTGTGACCTTCCATTAATAATATGTGTCAATATTGATTTGTTCATTGTAACAAATGTGCCATACTAATGTAAGTTAATACGAGAAACTGGTTGCAGGGTATATATAATGCTCTGAGATATCTTGTCTAGTTTTCTGTAAATATTACACTGTCCAAAGTTAAAGTCCTTTTATTTTTTTTTTTTAAGTGAGTTAAGATTGAAAGAAGATCTCAGTGGAAGCCAGAATAAAATTTCAGATATTGTAAATGTAGGCCACATAGTATTCAAAAACAAGCCAGAATTATGGCAGCTATGTTTAAGAAATGTGTTCTGAGAAGCTCAGATGCCATAAATAACAATCAGTCTGCTCTAAGCTCTGTGTTAGGCACGTTTATGTAGAATATATTATTAAATTAGTAAGATTTAGCAACCATAGACACCTCAGGTGATCTAGATGAATTGAAGAGGTGGGAAGGAAATAGCAGATCAGCCAGACTCACTGAAAACAGTGACATGGTTGGAAAAAGAAGTAGGTAGAAATCATTTCTTCAAGGATAGAAAAGAAGAGATTGACCTGAAATCTGCTTCTAAAGCTCCAAAAGGCATACATATTTGATTTTATTGGCATTTCAGTGACTTTTAACACATAGGTAGGTAGCTCTTTGAATTCAAGTCAATGCTTCAGATTCAAGACAACAAGGATGCTGGTGGAAGGGCAGTGGCCAGGGGAATGCTTCCGAATCTACAGGGTACCCCCAAGGGCCACATGGTAATAACTGTTTTGGAGAAAGAGTGATGTTTGACTTCACTTTGAAAAGGTTTTAGGCATTGGTTCTGAATCCTGCCCATTTTTCCAATAAAATACATTGTCACAGGCACGTATGAAGGTATTTGAATTGAAAATGTGCCCTAAAGAAGTTTTAGAAACACTGAATAATTTTTGATTAACAATAAGCATGAATTCCATTGAAATCTCATGTAAACAGAATACAAGATTTTTCTGAGAAAAGATTATGCAGAATGAGACAAATTACCAATATCCACATCCATATTATTTCTTTTCTCTAAATCTCCAAGTAGTTTAGCACAGGGCCTGACATGATAATTTTGAATGGATGAAATAATTTGATCACCATCATTAATAAATCAAATTCTTTTTGTTAATGAAATTTACTTGAAGAACACTATACTTTGTAAGATTTAAATTTATAAATTCCTGCAGGTTAATACTACTTCTGATGAAATGAAATAATTAATTGGTACACTGTGGGTCACAGAGAAACTTAGAACCAAAACTCAATTTTGAGTCTGTCCTGAAGGTCCAAGGATGTGTATGATATTTTTTTACAAAAATTATTAGTTGTCACAGAAATAAGTATTGTGGGAAAGAGTACAATTTAATCAAACACCTTCAACAGTGGGTTCCGGGAACAGTTCTGATTTATGTTTGGTATCATGGCTTATCACTCGGCTTAGCGTTTGCCCAGGATTTTCATTTGTTAACAATGAATATTAATAATTAGCATTAATATTTGTATTTAAACACTCCCAGAAGTGTTTGGTTAACTTTCACACTATGTTTCCATCTGCTGCCATGGTCTCATCTAATAGTGTGAGATCATGTGTATTGAACAGTTTCCTTACATGGGTAAAGCTGAAAACCTGATTCTATAGGAGAGTGCTTGCTAATAAAATGGATTTGCCCCAGATCAAGCAGCTTGGGCAACACACTCCCTCCCACAGCAATCATTAGTGGTGGTTGGAGAAATATTCTTGGCTGCTGTCCCTGGCAGCCATTTTTGTGAACAAGTGTTGTGGCCTACAAAAACCCATAATAAAGAAAATATTAAAGCGAGTTATTCAGATAGTAGAATCTGAGAGAAGTCCTGGAAAACTATGAAATTGAAAAAAGAAATGAAGAGCAAAGGGTAAATATTTCAGTAAATTTAAGTGAATCCATAACAATATTTTTCTTGTAGGGACTACACATATGTGTAGGATTAGAGTTATAACCCCAACAGGTAGGAGACACATGAAAGGAGTTAAAAAGTTCTAAGGTCTGTGCATTTGTTAAAGATGTGGCAAAGTTGCCAATTTATGAAACTCAAATAAGTAGGCTGTATGATGGTAGTCACTAAGCAAAAATTAAGTACATAATAGCATTATAAGAAAATAGGAATAACTTAAAAACAAAGCAAAACAAAACAGTTGATATGTTCTAAAAGGTGAAGGAAATTGAAAAGAAGGTAGATTAAAACTCAAATATATCAGTAACTACATTTGATATAAATGCATTAAGCCCAATTAAAGCACAAAGACTGTCAATGAGATTTTTTTTTTAATTTTTTTTTTTTAACGTTTATTCATTTTTTGAGACAGAGAGAGACAGAGCATGAACGGGGGAGGGTCAGAGAGAGGGAGACACAGAATCTGAAACAGGCTCCAGGCTCTGAGCTGTCAGCATGGAGCCCGACACAGGGCTCAAACTCACGGACTGCGAGATCATGACCTGAGCCGAAGTTGGCCGCTTAACCGACTGAGCCACCCAGGCGCCCCAAGAGATTTTTTAAATCTCATTATGTTCTCCTTAGATGAGTCAGAACTGTAACATAATAATGCAAAAAGCTTAAAAGTAAAGAGATAGGAAAATGTTATACCATACAAATATTAACAAAAACCAGCCTGGTGTGGCTAATCTGCTATCAGATAAAATAGACTTTAAGTCAATCAATATTGATAGACATAAGGGAGAGTATTTTAATTGTTTAAAAGATTGAATGCACTATTCAGTGTTATAACTTTGCATACATCCCCAATAACACAACTTTAAATTATATAAAGCACAAGTAACAAAAATGCATTTCACATTTCATTGTAAGATTTTCACAGAACTTCCTCATTGTGAAATATGAAGATAAATAACACCAAGTATGTAGAAGGTTTAGACAATATGGTAAACAAATGGACTTGTTGACCTATAAAGAACACTGCACTCAAGGTCTTATGCTGGACCATAAGTAAATTTCAACAAAAGTCTAAAAATGCGAATCATATTAAGTATGGTTCCTGACTATGATAGAACTCAACTTTATCAATAAAAATAAGCCATAAAGAGAAGGAAGAAAAGAAGGAAGACAGGGAGGGAGGAAGTAAGGGAGGGAGGGAAGAAGATTCCCCAAATTTGTGAATTTAAGTACTAAGTACTCTATAAATCAAAGAAGAAACATAATGCCCATTAGAAAATAATTTCAAATGAATAAAAATGATAATATTGCTGATAATAACAAATTATATCAAAAAATGTCAGATATTATTAAATCTATATTTAGAGGGAAATAAGTCACTTACAATTTATACTTTAGAAAAAAAGATTGAAAATCAGTGATCTGGGAAACCTCGTGGCTTAATCGGTTAAGCATCCAACTCTTTTTTTTTTTAATATAATTTATTTTCAAATTGGCTAACATACAGTGTATAAATTGTGCTCTTGGTTTTTGGGGTAGATTCCCATGGTTCATCACTTACATACAACACCTAGTGCTCACCCAACAAGAAGCATCCGACTCTTGATTTTGGCTTTGTGGTTTGTAGCTTCAAGCCCCACGTTGAGCTCTGTGCTGACAACACAGATCCTGCCTAGGATTCTCTTTCTCCCTCTCTGTTTTCCTTCTGCCTGCTTGTTCTCTCTCTCAAAAATGAATGTTAAAAAAAAGAAAAGAAAAAAAGAAAATGATATGATCTATGTATACCTCTGTGACATACAAAATTTTTAGCAATGTATTTCTGAGTTATTTTTTCTCACATATATATATATATATATATATATATATATATATTTTTTTTTTTTTTTTTTCTGTTTTGAATTCCTTATTCTGATTATTGTGTTTGTTTTATCCCCTGGATGCTTTCAGATATAACACTCAAGTTACATAATTTTTGTCTTTCTTTTTTTATACTGATTTACTATTGCTGCATTTTTGAATTATGAACACATGATCACTTTTAATCATATCCCTATAAACTTTGCTTTATATTCTTCTGTCATTTGATATTGAAGCCAGTAAGTCCTCCTCTGTCAAATTTGCACCATATCCTTTTCATCACTTCCAAGTTTATCTTGAAATTTGTTAGAGATTATCTTTGGAATTTAGATCACATCAAGATATGTTTGGTATCAAGGTATGTACCTTTCTTCAATATTGGTACATTTGCCTGGCATTAATATGATCTTTGAATTTGAAGAATAAATACTTTCTTCCATACAAAAACCTATTTGTTTTTATTTTCTTATATTTTTATCATAAATTCCATTTTTCTTTGAGTTTCTTTTTTATACATATTGCATTTTTATCCTGTTATAATTTCCAACTTTTATATTTTTGCTTTATATTCAACATAATTCTTTATTTTAATTTTTATTTGATTAATGTGTTTTTACCAGTGATTTACTTGTTATCCAATACTTCTGCTAAGTTGACTTTTTTAGGTGTGTTTTGTTCTTATTTTCAACAACTTTTTCTTTTACTCTGCTCCTGTTTCCTAGTGGCTTATTTTTATTGTATGAATATAATATTTTCTCAAATCTTACTGAAAGTAGGGGGTAAAATTATTTTCTTCTGTTTTTTGTGTCTACTATGATATGGCAAAGTTCTTTTGATGTGGTTGTTCAGCTCGGTTCTTTAAATTGTTTCTCTTCCAATATCTTTTCTGTCTCTCAAATGATCATAACTCCAAGTTCAAGCAAAGCAAAATGACTCCTGGGTTGGCAGGCTATGGCCTACATTATATTCAGTGCTTGATCTGTGCCAATCACTGCTCCTAGAGAATCTATAATTGGGATATTGTTAAAATAGCCAAACTCCTATGACTTACTTACTGATTTGGCTTCCTCTTTCACCACTGTTGAATGGAATTTGGTGTAACTGTTAATGGGATTTAGGAAAGGAAATTTTGAGAAGGCTGGTACTAAAATTTCACTACTATGAAGAATAAGAATGACTTGTCAAACTTTCTTGGGGCCCTCTGCAGTTAGCTGGGGAATGCTGCCTTCTCTGTCTGGTCCTGATATCCAATTAAGAAATGACCGTGCACTGGGGGAGCCTGGGTGGCTCAGTCGCTTAAGCGTCCAACTTCAGCTCAGGTCATGATCTCACAGTTTGTGGGTTTGAGCCCCATGTTGGGCTCTGTGCTCACAACCTGGAGCCTGATTCATGTTCTGTGTCCCCCTGTCTCTCTGCTCCTTACCTACTCATGCTCTGTCTCTGTTTCTCTCTGTCTCTCAAAAATAAATATTGAAAAAGAGGGAGGAAAAAAAAAAAAAAAAAGAAATGACCATGCACTGATCTCTTGCTTCCTTAATGCACACTTGGAATGAAATGATGTTTATAGACAAAGAAACTTCTATTTGCTTCAGTCTCTAGTACTGTGACCTGGGAAGGGGGCAGGGTCTTGTCCTACCTCATACTCCTATTGTTCTGAGTAAAACTCTTCAGTTACACCCAGGCAACTTCTTTGCCTTCATGGAATTGCCCATTACTCAATCTGTTCAACCATTACCTCCACCATGTATTCCAGGATTTCCTCAAATTTTCTTATAGTTTACTCTTTTGCTATTGGTAGATTTTTTAAATTAATTCAGTTAGTTAAATAATTTTCTATGGTAATTTATTCGGTTAGTTCAATGGCTACCTCAAAAGAAGGGATAATGAGTAACCTTGTGGCCTCAAAGAGTCATTCTGAAACCAGAAAAATAATAAAAGTACGGCTAGTGAATTGCTTCACACAATGTTTGAAAGAACAGAGCATCTGAGATAACAAAAATCTATTGTCTGACATTGCTAACAATTGTTTATTTACGAACTTGAAAATATATTGAAAACTGTAAAAAAAACAAGCTTCTTATACTTTTTTTAAAAATGTGGTTTTATGATGCAGTTAAAATTACAATTATTCACAATAAGTTTAACCATTTTTAAAATAAAATAGTTTGGCCTATTAAGAGAACCCGAGACAAATTATACCAAAATTAAGTATAGCTGAGAACAAGGTTTGCAAGTACAGTTAATGTTTTGAAATGAATGAAGGACCAAAGATCTGAAATTTACTGTAACCACTAGTAAGTGAGTAGTTACTATAGCAGCTGAGACAAACTGATCCAGATTGAGAGAAAAAATATTTGCAGCTGGACCAATCAAAAAAGAATGAGTTTTCTGTGTGGCATTTCCTGCCATCTCCTGTTTGTGCTCTAAGGGGGTAGGGGGGTGGGGAGAAGGACATGCTGTAGGTTTTAGGAAGATAATATGAGTAAAAGATGTACATGGATATTTTCTAAGATTTATGGAAAACTGTTACACATAAAAGTATTAGCTAAGATATCATGGAAAACACTTCACTAAAAACTTGAAGCTTATAATGAAGTTAAGATAATACCTCCATCTCACACAATGTTATATGCCAATTATATCTCAGTAAAATTTGTGGAGAGGGGAGGGAATAAAGTGCTTATAGACAAAAAAAATAGAAAGACTTGAAGTCTACACAGGCTGGGTGGAACTTAAGAGTTTCCGACCAAAGGCTCAGGAATAGGAAACTGCCAAGCTGTCCAATTCTTGAGTATTCACATTAACTTAAGGTTCTTTATTACCAACATTTCTGGAGGCCTCAGGAGATGTTTTTACCTAGGTTACTAGTGGAAAAGGACAATGAAGTGAGTTTATTGACAAAGTCTGATTATCTATGTTACACAAAGAAGTAAAACTTTATTTTTTTACATACTAGAGAATGGTAATTTCCAGTGTATGAATATATGTCATATCAAGTTACTGTATGGGGTTTACAAATCCACCTGTGTATTTACAGATGTCTTACAGCAAATCAGTAACATTTCTCACACATACATGAATGACTTTTCAAAGGTATGTAGATGTAATTAATAACATTTTAATGCTAGTGAATTTCAAGTAGTTTTATATGCTCATATATATCATATATCAATATGTCATACATCGATATGCAAAATACAACAGTATGAATACAAAGGGATGGGGTAACTATTTATATATGTTTATATATAATTAGATTCGCTTTTAGTTCAAGATGTCATACCCAAAAACTAAGGACTACTGATAGCGAGAATGAGATTATACTGTAACCTCAGATAGCATCCCCTCAGGGTCTTACTGGAAATCATTAATGAGGTGATTTTACTGCAGCTCTCATCCCAAATCACATTTCCATGTAACCACACCCTTCAAATCATTGCTTGAAAGAGGAAACACTTTGGGATTTGGTCAAACTTATCAAAAGTATAGAGGGTAGAAATTATCTAGTACTTAAACATACTTGAGCAGCTCTTAATTCAAACCATTTAGACTCTGTCTTTCAGAAAGTACCCTCCTACCAAATACCGAACAGATATTTCAACTAAGAATGATAAAGCCCATCTTCCATAATTTTGGAATCTACTTTTTTTCCTTTAAGTTGTATATACACTTTTTTTTACCCTTTATTAATTTCCTTGTGTTTGCTTTTCTTTTTCCTATCAGCCATCTTTTCCTCAACTCATCTTCTCACTACTGGCCAACGTGTTCTTTTCTAGAAGCTTTAACACAGACTCCATAGGTAGTAGGGAGACAAGTAAGAATCTTTATTACTATGAAAGCACTTTTTCAGGGATTCAAAATATGTGCTGATACTTTCATATTTATTTTAAGCAATGATAGTATTTTGCTGATATTGTTTGTAACTTTGATTATGCTTTTACCTTCTTATAATTACCAATAAAAGCTGGCCATATTTGCCATTTTAGTCAGATATTTCATGCCTGTTCCAGAATGGGCTTGAATACCATATTTTGTTTGTTGTTCATGCTGTGAGAATGACAGTCATTCCCAGGCCATGAGCAATAGTTTTTAAAGGTACATGGAACAGAGACACCAATTTCTTTCCTTGTTTGTTCAATTATAATGATAAGTAAGACATGCCGCTTTTTGTCCAGAATACTTTTTATATTGTAATAACAATGAATTTACAAACCTCTTGTATATATTTTACTTTTTCAAAGAGTGCTGGCCAAAGAAGGTAACATTGTTTCAAATATGCCATTCTTCAGGTGTAGTACATCTATTGCCATAACTAATACTATGGTAATAATTAAAATCCCAGTCAATCACAGCTTTCTTTCCCACCGAGACCAGATTCAGCCCAAATTCTTTTCATTGAACCTATATTAACATTGTCATGTCTAAATTAATACCTAATACAGGGTCAGTAAATAGTCACTTGAATGAGGAAATAAATTAATGCACAAATAAGGGATGAAAACAGACCATCAAAGAACTAATCAGAACTTCATCTAGTTTGACTCCCTAAACTGAAGGATGACTTTTGTTAAACAACTCCTTGACAAGCTGTCATCATGGTGGTGGTCATCATGGGATTCATGGACTCAAGGACATAAGATGAGTAACAGTGAGATCCTAAATTAAATCTTCTAAGGTGACCAACACAAGCTTCTGCCCAGCTGAGAGGGATAAGATGTTTTACTTCTTAAAGAGTACAACAGTGTCAGCCTCCTTAATCCCTACCTTTTTAGCATTTGCTCTTCCTGATCACCTGCTCATATTATGATATCGATCTTATGTTTCTCAAGCTGTATATTTTATTTGACCATAATTTTTAAACATATTCTTTCCTATACTTTATTGAAATTAATTGCATATAACATTGTGTAAGTTTAAGGTGTATATTGTGATCATTTGATATGCATATGTGTATATATATGCATTGTGTAAGTTCACAGTATATAATGTGATTATTTGATATATGCATATGTTGCATAATGATTACCACAATAAGGCCCATTAACACATACTTCACCTCACAGTTATCCTTTTCTTTCTTTCTTTTTTTTTTTTTTTTTTTTTGGTGGTGAGAACATTTAAAATGTACTCTCTTAGCAACTTTCAAGTATACAATACAGTATTGTTAACTATAGTCACCCTGCCATATATTAGATTTCTGTATTTTACCTACCTTATAACTGGAAGTTTGTACCTTTTGACCAACATCTCCCATTTCTCCCACCCCAGCCCCTGGCAACCACCAGTCTACTCTCTGTTTCCACAAGTTCAGCTTTTCTGGATTCCATATATACATGAGATCATGCAGTATTTGTCTTTTCTTTGACTTATCTCACTTAGCATAGCACCCTCAAGTTTCTTCCATGTCACAAGTGGTAGGGTTTCCTTTTTTTATGGCTGAAAATACCCCACTGTATATCACATTTTCTTTATCATTCACCCTGTCAATATCATTCTTTATCATGTTAATAAACACTTAGATAGCTTCCATGCCTTGAGTATTGTGAATAATGCTCCAGTGAACAAAGGGTGCAGATATCTCTTTGAGACAGTGATTTCATTTCATTTTGATATATACCCAGAAGTGGGAATGCTGGATCATATGGTAGTTTTATTTTAATTCTTTGAAGAACATCCTTAGTGTTTATAGTGGCTGTGCCAATTTACATTCCCACCAACAGTGTGTAAGTGTCCCTTTTTTTCCACATCTCTGCCAATCCTTGTTATTTCTTGTCTTTTTGATGATAGCCATTCTAACCGGTATGAGGTGATCTTTAATTTGGTTTTGATTTGCATTTCCATGATGATCAGTCCTTTTCATGTACCTAATGGACATTTGTTATGTCTTCTTTGGAAGACGAAAAGGTTGCTTGCCCATTTAAAATAATTGAATTATTATTATTATTATTACTATTATTATTATTATTGCTACTGAGTTGTATGAGTCCCTTATAATTTTTGAATATTTGGATATCAGATAATTTATTTGCAAACATTTTCTTCCATTCTGTAGGTTCTCTTTTCATTTTCTTGATTGTTTCTTTGCTGTGCAGAAGCTTTTTAGTTTAATTTACCTGTTAATCTCCACAATCATAGTCATCTTTCAACAAGCATCGGAACTATAGTCTCACAACCCTGACCCTGGAAATATCACTTAGGATTAATTTCCTTCCAAATTAAAACATTCCTCTGATGAACTGCCCAGTGGAAAAAAAGTTTCATTCTCTTACACTCCTTAACCCCACCCAGCTGATCTTTTGTATACAGAAATGTGAGTGAGAACTTCCAATATGTTACTGAAAGCATCTCTCTGCAGCCTTGCCTATGTCTTCACTTAGCCCATCTTAGTTTTCCCTGAAGCCTCTCTGAGATGGAATTAGTGCTGCTATCATTTTAAGGCAGCAAGACATCTTCCAGAAGAACAACTCTAAATTCCATCCATCCTATTGAAGTCAATTGCCTAGCAAAGGCATGAATACAGAAAACTTAGAGACTCAGCTCTGCATGTTTTATCTCTTTTGGATTTCCAAGTGAGAATGAATAATCACCGGAAAGTCTGGAGTTACTACTGATTATAATACAGTGATTTTTTTTTCTGTCTCCTATGATCTTTAAAACTTCAGTTAGCGTGAACTTTGACTTACATAGCTCTTTAAGAATTTTGCAATGTCAACTGTGAAGCTTGAACTGGATTATCTTTCTCCTGAAGGCTTCAGACATGAGCATGCTTCCAACCCAGAATTTACTTTAACCTGTTTGACTGAACTCTCTGAGGATTCTAGTCAATTCGAACTTCAACACTCCAATTCTGTCCCCACTGGTAAGCTAAACTTTAGATTTTTTTGAGTATCTTATATTACATCTGTATTTTTTTAATGTCAGATATGTAACAAATAAATCTTGATGGTGCCTATTTTGTGGTGGTAAAACTGATCCCAATTTTAGTTTCTTCAGTTGTTTTTCCTCAAAATACATAAATAGTTTTCTACAAAAAGAACAGAAGGTTATCCCGCTAGAGTGAAATGTCAGGAAACAAGTTTATTAGGGACACAGAAAAATGTTAATTGTGAAGTAGATTTTGTTTTTCTGAATGTTCAAGCCTATCAAGTCTTAGTTTTCTTTGGGATGATTGATGAAATCAAGGATTGTATCTGTAAACTGCAGAAAAAAAGTCCTGCCATCTTTCATTCATCTCTTTTATTTCTGTTTCCTTTTATATAATTATATGAAGGACAATATGTGCTCTTTACCTTCTCATTAAGAGTAAGAGAACATTCCTTTTACTTACGTTATTTTGTGACCTGATTTCGATTCTATAGGAGCTGACAATGTTGATAGAATTCAATGTGAAAAATTTCTTTTTTGTTATCTATGAGTGGATAACTTATCCAGCATCCAACAGTTTTAATTTTTTTTTTGCACTGCAGTTTTCAGGAAACAGTGCTATACACTAATATTCTGCATACATTAAAAAATTCTGTGGGTTTGGTTTACAGTGAACAGC
Source organism: Panthera uncia (assembly GCF_023721935.1). Lineage (NCBI taxonomy): Eukaryota > Metazoa > Chordata > Mammalia > Carnivora > Felidae > Panthera > Panthera uncia. Next base: position 32,564,792 of record NC_064808.1, on the reverse strand, counting down.
TATGAGATGTCAATAATGAATTAAGTGTTCTTTGTAGAAAAGAATCATATAATAAATAAATATTTTAAATGTTCTTCTAAAGGAAATTCCCTTTTGAGTTAGTTGTTTATCTCTCCTCACAAAAAAGGCAGTGTAATGACAAAAGTAAAAGTTAAACAAAGTCTTCATAGTTCTGGATGTTACAGGACGTTAATCTTTGTCCAAAGGCTGGGTGGGGGGATCCTTGCAGAAATAACAAATTCCATTTTGCAACCAGAGGATTCTTCTAAGAAAATGTGGCATATTTATTCATTTGAGATGTTTGAAAAGAAGTTTTATGTGACTCCCAACCAGTTGCTGATTTGTTGTTCACAGGTTCTTTTGTGTTATATGACTTGTTTTATAGTATAAGCTGTCTATAATCAGGAGATATAATACATTTTTAAATTTTTCTTTCATCCATAGTATTATTTCTCTTTCCTGGATTGAAAGTCCTACTTGTATTGAACCTACAATTTCATAAATGGAAAAAATCAGTTTTTTCCCAATGAACATAACTTTTTGTACAGTGGACTTAGACAGGAAAAAGAAGTTCATAAGTAAAGTACTTACCAGTTTAATCATGGTTTAAATACCCATCGTATTTTCACCATTTTTCTGTCTTCTAGTCATCTCTGTTGTAGTTGGCACATCTGTTCAATAGATTCAACTGTTGTCTTTATGCAGCTGACAAACGCAGCTGTAGCCTAGGTATAAACTCCTCCCCAGGACCTGGAAGACACTTTCACCTCAATTTCCTTGGCAGTGCCTCTAATTCAACACAAAGAAGCTAAACTCCCTTAAAAATGCCTCATCATTCTTACATTCTTATTTTTGTCAATATCCCCTAAGTCAGCTGAAACATTCCTTAGCGTTGCAATATAAAGTAAGCACTTGTTTCTATACGTGTTAGTTTAATACTTGTCTTCTTTACCTCTTTGTCTACCACTATGGTGCCAGTACTCAACAGGGTGCCTGGCTTCCTTATATTTTGACCTGCTGATTGCCTGGCAGAGGGACTGAAAGATTGGCCCTCTTCATTGCCCAAGTGCATACACCTTATAGTCTTTTAACTGATCTCACCTTCAAACAAGACTTTCCAAAACAAGTCTCTTGCCCATTGAAAGCCACACAGTCTGAGCTTTTGTCTAAGCACAAATCTGACCTAGTCCCTCTTGTGTTTGGGATTTCTGTAAGTCAGTATAACCTGTGTTGTAAACCTGGTGCTCTAGAATCTAAATCTTTTTTTTTCTTCCAACTTTGTCAGCTTCATGTAACTACCTACATCCTACAAGAATGATTTACACTTTCCAATTACTGTTCATGTTTTTCTTCCAAAATAATTTCCAATAATTATTTCTCCTTCCTCTATTTATTAAGATTTCACTGAGAAAAAAAATCATCTTCCCAAATGCTTATGGTTAACTTTTTATATAAAGGGATATTTTCTGTCAATTTCTTTTAAAGGTTTGTTTTATATATGAAAATGTTCACATTCTATTTTTATTGTTGTAAATGCGCGTGTCCACGGCTTCTCTTATATTAGATTATGTTTCTTAAAGGTAATTGCCTTTTCACAATTGTTTGTGCTTATGCATAATGCACATATCACAAATATGATGAACTAAATGACCAAATAGTAAAGTGTAGTGTATCTTTCAATGTATTTTCTGTCATAGGGAGTACTTGTTTAAGTCAAGTTATACATGTATTTTGTCTGCCAACATCCTGAGTGGAAATTACCACACAATTTTTGCTTGATGAAACCATTGCACAGAATAGTATCAATGTGGAATTTGTCCTTCACTTAAAGCGTTTATGGAGCATTGAGTCAAGTTGTATTCATTCATTTAAAATATACTAATTGAATATTCATGACTGAGAGTTAATGCTTGAGGTGTCTACATGAAAATGAGATAACAGTGGAAGTAGGAAAGAATTCTGTCTTTTTATCTCAGTGGACTGACAGTATGTTTTCAACATACATAAGCATGTATAAAGCTATCATGGGAAAATAAAATATAACAGGTGAATGTTAATCCATAGAAAGTTGAGCAGTTATGTCTAAAGAGAAATATGTTCCATTGTCAATAAAAACAGTATTTATACCTTTCACTTATATGATTACTTAAAGATAATACCTACAAAATCTGAATTGTTCTTGTAAGACATTCATGAGTTAGAGTTCATTTATCTTGACCTTTATTAAATGGGAGAATCCAAAGCCCAGAAAAGTAATGTAACTTGACCTAAGCCATTCACATATGTAGTGTGTGTGTTGTGTGTGTGTGTGTGTGTGTGTGTGTGAATGGGTGGTGGCAGAGGCAGACGGAAGTTGAGGAGCTCTTAATCTGTTTTCTGCCTGTAAGAGTTTAGTGTTCTTTCTTTTTGCTCAACACTGCATGGAAATTATGATTAAAAACAGTCCCGTGAAAGAAAAATGCTTCTTTATGTTTCAGAAATGAATTTCATCAGTAATCAGTAATGAAGATACAAACGTCATCCCTGGATTCTGGAATGTGTTTTAGGGCTATGAACATTTCATCATTATGATCATTATCATCAGATGTATATATACATACTTATGTATATATATATATATAATGTTACTTTATCATACTGGAAGTTATATGACTACCAATTGGACATACCTGTTTTAATTTTTTTTATCCTTGTAAAACAGGTATGTCCCACTGGTAGTCATATAACTTCCAGTATGATAAAGTAACATTTTAACCAATATGTGATCCTGAATTCACTTAGCCATTAATTCACTGTTAAAAATTTCTGATGGTCAAAAATCTTTCAGCCATAGTGGATATTCTAATTTTTTTCTATAGTTTCATAACACAGTCTAACACATTTGAGAATGTATGTGATTCAACTTTTAAAAAGTTTGCTGTGGCGCCTGTGTGGCTCAGTTGGTTAAGTGTCTGACTTCAGCTCAGATCATGATTTTGTGGTTTGTGAGTTTGACCCCCACATTGGACTCTGTGCTGACAACTCAGACCTGGAGGCTGCTTCAGATTCTGTCTGTCTCTCTCTGCCCCCACCCCCTGGCCCCAACTCACACACTGCCTCTCTCTCAAATGTAAATAAACATTACAAAACAATTTAAACAAATAAAAAGTTTGATAATTTCATTTAATCTAGAATTTTGTATGTTTATTAGATTCTAAAACCCTCTTACATAGAACATTTCCTAACATCCTGTGAGACCTGCTTTGTCTATTTGGTATTAAAGAAATGAATTCCGTAACGCTAGTGAAGGAATTGGAGAACGCTAAAAATTTAGTTGAGATGAGGTCCCGCTTAGTCACAAACAAGGAGTGCCACTTCAGGAAAGGTTTTAACATCCTTCCTGGATGATTTTTCTAATCTGGACAATGTCTAGAATACATTAGTTGATTTTAAAGGCCACTGACGACTATAAAAAGGGTTAATGAAGATAATTAGATTTAGAGCATTTCCAATGAACGTCATTAAGCTAAAGACAAGAATATAAAGAGTAAAGACAAAGCCTCTGTTTACATATAATTTAAAACAATAATAATGAAAGTCAACATATGCAAAGAATTTCTAATATATGGAGTTCTTTTACATTGACTTTTTATGACCATTATGTAGATCAAATCATTTTTTACTCCCATTTTTATAAATGAAGAAACTGCATATCAGTGATATTTTACAGTAAAATTTCAGTAAGTGATAAACCAAGAACTTGGACCCAGACTTTGTCCAATTCCAAATGTTACTGCCACTACATGAATACAAGCCCAAGTACCAGTATCACTCCTTACCCTGCTACTATGACAATAATGAAGATAACAAAAACAGCATTTACCATTTTACTGACAATACCAAATACTTGAATCCTAAACTCATTTTACTCTTCTAATAATATTTTGAAGCATGAAGAAGTCAAATGTTATTATAATTGTCCATCGTATTTCAAGTATAGATTTATACATCACTAATTTACACACTAACTTGGTATTTTCAATTTAGAATGGTTGAGTTGAAATCTTTGTAAGAAAAGACATTTCAATAACTTACAAACCAGGTAAGACTACTTAGTCTATAGAAAAGTGTTAACATGCTGATTTTAAATAATGACTATATTAATTTTGAATGAGTCCTATATAGTTGGTGAGTCATTTTCAGAATGGTTTCATAGTATTAATCATCTTTTCCTATCTATATTAGAAAACGTATTGAATTCAAATAGTTCCTAACAAACTAACCCTAACTTTTGAGCAATTGTCATTAAATACTAGAAATTGACCCATGTTTGCTATATTTAAAACCTGCTTTTAAATCATTTCCATAAAAATTTCCTTCTGTAAATTCTTATCTTAAAAACAATTCCAGGGGCACCTGAGTGGCTCAGTCGACTAAGCTTCTGACTCTTGATTTCCATTCAGGTGATGAACTGAATCCTGAGATTGAGCCCTGCATCAAGTCTGTGCCCTGAGCATGGACCCTATCTGAGTTTATCTCTCTCCCTCTTTCTCTGCCCCTCCATGCTTGCATGCTCCCTCTCTCTCAAAATAAATAAATAAACATTAAAAAATTTCCAAATCTTAGCAAAGTGCTGGTGTATTATAGATTGAAAACAACATTTTGAGCCAAATAAGAAACCTCTCTGTTGTTCTTTATTTATAGCTGAAGATCAACTTGAAATGATCTACCCAGAGTCACACAGTAACTAGTAACCCAAAATTAAGATAAGAAGCTGGGTTTCATGATGTTTTTTGTTCATTATATTTGATACTAAAATAAATATCTTTCCTCAAAGATTTCTTGGTATCATATCTTCCTGATAACAGATGAAAATACTACTCGGCCAAGGTATAACAGTCGTGACAATGAACTGTTGTGCTATACTAAAAATAGCAATTTGGGGGTGCCTGGGTGACTCAGTTGGTTAAGTGTCCGACTTTGGCTCAGGTCATGGTCTCATGGTTTGTGGGTTCGAGCCCCATGTTGGGCTCATAAAGCCTGGAGCCTGCTTCGGATTCTGTGTCTCCCTCTCTCCCTGCCCCTCCCCTGCTCATGCTCTGTCTCGGTCTCTCAAAAATAAATAAACATTTTTTTTTTTAAAATAGCAATTTTCAAGGTCTCATATGATCTCAAATACTATATTTTCCAAAAAGGGTTACACTATCCAGAGTAGCCAGAGGAGTCAATATAAACATTTACATATCCCCATCAATCCACATGATCACACACATACAGTCAGTCATTGCATTCCTTTGAGCATTTAACTATATTTATCTTCCTGGATATGTCTTGGAATCTAGAATTGACCAACCACTCTGCTGAAATTCTAGCTGTACTAAGGTTAGCATAAAAATAAAAAAAAAAAAGTCATCATCATGGGTGATTTGGGCTTTATGAAGTGGGTTTTGTGAAAGTTATTTCTTTGTCTCAGGAAAGAAGAGCATTACTTCTAAGCATATGTAAGCAAATCCAAAGAATAGATTGTATTCTATGACCTTGGGAGAGAGGATGAGCATCCAGCTAATTGTAGCTAATTGAAGACCATCTCTGACCACAAAATAAAAGACCATTATGTAAAAGGATTTTTGTTCAGTTAGAAGGAATTAGAGGTCCTAACTTCTTGAGATGCTTAGAACTATGACCAGTTGCCACATGATTAATGGTAGTTATTATGCTACCATCATATTTATATTTATTAGATGTCTATTCTGTACTCAGCTCTCTGCCAGCTGTGAGAAATGTGAAGTATTTGGAAGTTCCAATGCATGCTCTAAATGCTCTAAGGCTAGTCATGAAAAAACCCATCTGTGTGATTGAAATAGGTGACTATCTCATCCTGTCCATTTCATTCAGGACAGGAACATATCAGCTGGAGAATAGTGCTTTAGCAGGTTGGTTCCCAAAGTCCAGACATAGCCCATGGAACATTTGCATTAGAATCCCAGGATACTTGCAACACTTGAGGATTCTAGGGTTCCCTCCAAGACTCTTTATATGTAAACTCTATGCATAAAATCCAGGAACCTAGATTTTAGAAATTCTTCATATTATGTACATACACACTAAAGTTTGGAAATCAGTGCTTTTGTCAAGGGTCATGATTGGTTGATCAGCAAGGGCTTCCTACAATTATCTACATTATGGCACTTTTTCCAGATAATTTATGATCATAGCAATCTATAATTAACTATAGCTTTTTTTTGTCACCATGCTTTTATAGTAAGAGTATTAATCCATTGATACTTGACAGAGTGTTTTCCTATTTTTTTTACATTTACATATTACCCTCAGATGAATTCAGATCAAAATTTTCCAAAGAGCCCTACCTCTCATCCCTTACATAAAACATTAATTTTCCCTGTGTCAGATGCCTCAGTATCCATTTCTGTGGCATTGATATCAATGTTAAATGTTTATTTTCTGCATTTAATCTTTCATTTGTTTTGCTGTTTGATATTGAGTATAGCTTTCGGCTTTCAGTGCAGTTTTATCAAATCGAGAATAAACTCCCACAGGATAAAAGATATTTTCTACTTCTCTTCTGTTCCCTAAAGAGAGACCAGCAGAGAGCTCCATAAACACAGGAGCTGAATTGCTTGTTTCTAATATGACTTTACCAAGATGGACCAATTGATAGAAACCTGCACTTCCTTTGTGGAATTTTTTAATATAACTCTGATCTCTTTAATGGCTCTGCCTAGGGGCCTTCAACTCATTCCGTCTTAAGAAGAGCAATCTAGGTTCATATAATATGCATACTTTGGCTGCTGTGGTAAAATGAAAAGTTAATGCTAATGTGATGTTGTAAAATGAAATAACCCCAACAACCATCATTTCGTTAAATGCCTGCTGAAAATATTCTACTAGGAATGGAGTACATCTATTATAATTCAAAATGATAAATATAAAAGTGGCTTTTCTGATAACATACAAGGTTCCCTAATGGAAGTATTGATAAGAGGCCATTGCCTACTGCATAATCCCTGGTGGAGTTCACTAAGCTAGACAGAGATAGAGATAGATACAAATATATACATATCTCTTCTCAAAAGTCTCCTGGTATTATGTCTTCCTGTAAGTAGATGAAAAAATTTTACTGTGGTTTTTGGAATAGGCCTCAGTACCTTGGTTTATATAACACTTCATACAGAAAATCAAAGATTGTAGTGAAATGTTTATGATGAGATTTGCAGGTTGGCATGGTGAAATACAGCCAATCTTTATTCATAAAGCTCTTTCTGGCAAGTGGTTGACAAAGGGTTTCCTATAAAGTAGTGGGTGGCTTCTCATCTTAAAGTATAAAATCAGGTATCTACTGATATTTTATAACCAGTTATAGAAAATGTACTTAACTTGCAAGTATTACTCTCTTTAAAGTACCATAGATTCTAGAGTCTACAAATCATTACATCAGCTTGATAAGGTTTTAGACTAAGTTTTCAGGAAAAAAAAATCATAGAACATTCTGATTATCAGGCATGAAATGAGAGAAATAGCTGCTACTGACTTGAGTCCTGTTGCTCCTGCTGTGATTATAAAGCTTTCACCTCTGCTCTGACCCCAGAGTAGACTGAAAATTGCTGAGTAAACAGGAAAGAGACACAGTGATACCCCTCTATCCCAATCCTATGCCCTGATTGGTTTCTTCTTGAGTCACTGCTGAACTTCCACTCTGGAGTGTGATGAATTCCACAGGAGATACATTGGCCAAAGAATAGGCAATGGGCAGATCCAAAACAAGAAAGCCATTCTGGACTTGTGTCCTCATTTGAAAAACAAGGGACTTGGAGAGTACATTCTCTGAACCTCTTTTAAAGATTCTCTGATTTAATTTTATAAGCATTTGATTTAAGGGGAAAAAAATAAGGTTCTATCAGGATGGTCCAACAAGTTCCGCAAGTCACCATAAATTCTGATTGTTTTACTGCTTAATATAAATTTGCACACTGGGGAAATTCGTCATTGGCTTCCTATCTCCAGCGTCCTGTGGCTGTGTGTGGTGTCACCCATTACTGTTGGGCTTTCTCAAACCTCACTGTGCTGCATGACATGGGGATACTTTTCATGTCCTCAAGAATGTTGGAAAAACCATTGCTTGTCCCTTGAGTCAGCTGTGGTAGATCCTATTATTGAAAGTGGTGTTTTGCCTATTTTTAGATGACCAATGAACCACCTACATTTCCCATGTTTGTATCTTACTTTCACATTCTCAAGTTTCAGCTTTCATTTTGCCCGTTCTTTGCTTTTCCCTGGTCTATAATTTGAGTTCTCAAAAGCTAAATATACTTGTTTATGTTCTCCAAAAATTCTATACAGAAAGTTCTGGTTCTAATTTATGAGTAGAATATATATAGACTACAAATATAATCTTATATTTAATATTCTCACATTTGACTTGTTATAAGTAACTCCAAAACCCTGGGTATTTATTTTTATAATTTTTTGAGCTACACATTTTAACTGAACACTGACTGGTTGGTATAGAAGGAGTTGTCTACCTAAGAATAGACCCTGTAAAATAATCCAGTATCGTCACATAAATTAAAATTGTTATTCTACATAAACAACAATAGAGAGGTAATTGCTTAGACCCTAGTCAAGCTAGAGTTCAGAGGTTGTTCTTATCCTTAAGAGTTGTGTGATTTGTGTTGTTCTGATTTCTTTGACTCAGAAAACAGTGAATCTCTCTATGTTTCTATTTCCTTACATATAATTAGGGTGTACAAATCTTTATCTCACAAAGTAGTTAAGAATGTTAAATAGCAACAACAGTAAAATATTTAGCCTGTAACTAATAAGTATCTAGGAAATGCTGTTATTCTGAGTATATTATGTACAGTAGATTATATATTAGAATGGTATTCTAGAATGTGGTATTTGACCATATTCTGTGACTTATAGTCCATCTCAGGCAAATTGCAGAATCTATGTAGGGCAAACCGAACTGCTCAAATTCAAGTATAGTTGTCCACAGGAACATATGACTATGCAGAGAATAAATGTTACAAACTTCAGGAGCATTTATTTTATTTGATAAGTTATCCCATTAACGTTTAATATTTTAAAAAGGAGGGTTTGGTAGGAAGTAGAATAAATGCCTAGATTAGTTTTTATAATAAAATGCCAGACTTCAGAGAAAATTCTTGTTAACCTGGAAATATCTGTGGGCTTTCACTTTTCTTTAACAAGAGAGACATTTCTGGAGGAAAGTTTCTGAGGACCTGGAAAAAACAAAAACAAAAACAGGTGTTGGTTTCATGAGAACCATGGTTTCATTTGGCTTCTGGTTAGTGATTTCCCATGATGCCAGTGGGTGCTCATGGCATTTGATGAGATCAATAATTTGTCCTCGATCCAGTGAGTTAGTTTTAGTACTGACATCACAAAACAGTGTTCTCTTCTCAGGGTACAGTTGGGAATTTTACTTTACTTCATTGAGATTTGGGAAAGGGAGATTTTATGTGCTGGAAATTAAACTTCTGTATTTTGTTCCCACTCTAGATAAAAGTAGGCAGAAGAATGTCTTCCCTGTGTTCATCTTTAAGAGATTATCTAGTCTTTTCAAAGTGAGATGCCTTATCTGAACATTGGATAGTGCATTAAACAAGGATGCAGAGATATCGGAGACAATCATGCATTATCTAGATTAACTTGACTTAACTTGTAGATAGGAAGAGCTAGATTCACAAGCTTCTCTTATATGAGAAAATGAGAGCAAGGCTAAGAAAGTATGATGAATAGGTTGGCTAAGATTACACAGATAATTAGATAAAGAGGTCAGTCTGTAATTTTCTGTATCCTGTATTGTCAAGCCTTCAAGTGTCTTCTAACTCCCAGGGGTTATCATGTAAGAGATGGCATGGGCTTTGCCATAGGACAGCTCTGGCTATGACTCAAACACATAGACTTTAGAACTTGTGAAAGTTACTTAATATTTCTTTGCCTATTCTTAATGGGATATTCACTTTACAGAATTGACTATGGGATTGAGAAAATGTATGAAAAAAATGCCTTGTACAGGGACAGGGCTTAGAATACATACTTAATGCATATGAGATATTTCCACATTTCCCGTTTCCAGTGTTTTGCCTATCTGTATTACCCCCTTGTGTCTTCTCAACTCAAAAATTGAAGTGTTCTACAAATACGCATATCACTATGAGTTTTCTAATGAATTCTTGCAAATGCGTAATTTTTAGGTAAGACTTTCCTGAGAGTGACTTATGATTAATTTCAAGAAGATAAAGACCTGGGAGTATTGGTCTAAACATCTCTGGTAATATAAGAATCCTGATCTCATCATTTGTTGGTTTATTTTTCTTTATCATTGAAGAAATTATCATTTCCTTCTATCTGTTTTCTTCAGAGATCTTATCTGATGCCACAGTAGTTAAACACTATCCAGTGTTTCATAGGTCTTCTTTTCCACTGAATATTTGGCTCTCGCCAGCCATATTTCAGAATTTAGGCTCTATTTCCAAGGTAACAATGTAGAAAAGTCTCAAAGCAAAAGCATTTAAAGAAGTGGTCAGTTCTATAGCAGTCAAGAGCATGGAGTTTGGTAATCACTTGACTGACACATATAAATGCTACATATTTCATAATTTCTGGTGACCACACAATAACCACAGAGAGCTTGGTCAGTTTTTCCATCTTATTTTGCCTTGGAAGCCAAATGAAACTATTCTCAACAGTTTATCTCATATCCTTATTATAGTCATCCTTTAAATGATGAGCTGTTATAAAGTTCTATTAGCTCAATAGAATACATATGCAGACTCTTTTAAATTTGAATTGAAAGGGGCATTTCATCGCAGACAAATGATGAAGAGAATAAATGGAATTAATGGAAGTTCAAATGTATACATTGTTTATTACCTATGGATCAACAATATAATGCAAGACCTACTAAAATGTAAGACACTGTACAAGGTTAGAAATTAATTAAAAGGAGACTAAAACATGGTCTCTGCTCCTAGTGTTAGAGAAGACATCCACTCATTACATTAATACTTACTGAGTAACCATATATACAATGTACCAAGCACACATATATACAAAATACAGTTTTGTACCCTGCATACATGGTACTTTGATACACAGCCATTAATATGTCTACATGTGTGGGAGTGGCTGGTATCAACCCTATTTTCCCTGACATCCCAGACCCCAGTGGCATCTCTTGCCCCATTCTCATCCATAAGTGTCCAGCAATAGTTAGGGTCATTCTTTCAGCCTTAGGCTTATGTTCTCATCTACCATGAACGTGGTCACTATTAGTATCTTCAGTGATCGAAGAAGGAATAGGCAGCCAGGGACAAAAGAAGAGCCTGCATGGAGAATTGTGCAATATAGTCCATGTGTAAATGTATCCATGTCCATTTAATTTTAGTCTTTAATTTCCTGAAAGTTAAGCTAAGGAAGAGTCTTCTCCAGGGCTTATATTCTATGCTTCTATGTCATAATATTTCTTTGTTAGTCTTCCCCTACTGTTTCTTTCTAACTAATGTACACCCTCATGGGTCCTGACTTGGCCACCATTTTAATCCTCCTCCCCCACAAATATCACATTATGTTCTGCATCATTGGCCCCCATGTCATCTCACTCAACCCACCTCGTGGAGCTGCATAACTACAGCGTTTCTAATGCAGAGTACCTTCACCAGAATAGGGGAGGCATTGCAAATGATTGGGAATGAGCACTCCCTTCCACCTCCCAGGTCCAGTAGGGCAAGAGGTAGAAGCAATGTTTATTGTTTGTTTGTTTGTTTGCTTCTAGTGTAAGTGGCAGGTGTTAGAGAACAGAAAGAAATTTTGGATGGTTCTGGAAAGTCAAATTGGAATTTTAATAGCAGTCACATGATGGATTAATTAAATATTCCTAAGCTACCCTGGAAAACTATCACACTGTATTATACCATTTTTTAGGGTTAGGGTTTTCTGTCTTTCATGCAGTGAACTTTAGAATTTAACTCTCGGAGCACACAGAAGTTGCTTCTAAGTTGGAACTGATCACTCAGGGGGAAAAATGAGGTAACTATTCATTATAGTGTGTGCCAAAGGAAAAATCAATGATAAGGGATATGTGTTTTGAACTTTCAGAAAAATAGATCAATATGGCCCAAAGAGAATAGAAAAGGAAAGAAATTTTAAAGAGGGACAGACTGTTTAAAAGAAAGGAAAAGGGCATTCCTAGGAAATGAAATGACATAAATTGACCACAGAATATGTTATCATAAAATATCCATTTGTGTGTCTATGTATGCATATGTTTGTTAGTTTATATTTGGCCACCGTTGCATACATTCCTCTTTCTTCTAACATGAATGTTCAGGACTTTTCTTGAAGAATCAACCCCTTTCCTACTCTTTGATGATATAGTTTGTACCCCTAATTTAAGCTGTATCTGAGGTTAGATTTCTTTCCAATTATTTCAGTTATTGGGCCAATGAATTCTCTATGGGATATTGCTAATTTTATTTGACTCTTCTATCAATTACAGTAGAAAGAGTTCTCAATAGTGATATGGTGATAAATTTCTAGTTTGGGGGAGGAAAGTGAGGGAAAGGTCTGCTTGGCTAGAGTGAAAGATTCATGATGTAGGATAATGAAAGGTAAGTTCAGTATGAAAAGAACAGTAGACCTCAATTGCTAAATTAATAGTGTTGACCAGAACAGTTGACAGACACCTTACTATTTCTAGGAGACCCATTTTAGCTTTCCTCATTTTTTAAAGTCAAGGCCTTGGTAACATTAGGCTGGAGCCATAGCCAAACCATCATTCTTAACTCAAGAAAGTCTAACAAACTGTGGCCTTAACCTCTGTTCTCAAGGTTCCTGGCTCTATACCCTTTTGGACCTAAAATAGATAAAAACTAAGACTCATATAGAAGTTTAATGTGTCCCCAAGGCAACACTGAGATTTTCTCTTCCTCCCACTAAGAAAAAATTTTATTTAATTTGTAGGGGGAGGAGGAGGAAGTGGCTAATCTTAGGCTGTTTACAGAAACTCCTCCAGGGGTCCCAGATTGGCCTAGCCTGTCTGATTTGTTCTATTTCAGGGTGTAATCCATGTGGGTCCTTCATGTTCCTGTTTTTCATTTCATGCAGGGATAGGACCTAGGCATAAATTTATACTTGTACAACCACTGAGAGATGTCACATTTAACCATCTGGTTAGAAACTGGGCTAAAGATTCTTCTAACCTCTGAGAAGCTGTGGCTGCAGAAGTTGTTGATTTTAGTGATTTACTCTGTCTCTATATATTCAGGTTACCATAGGGGGCAAATGTCAGTGGATTTTATCTTCCTTATGTGAAGAAACTGGTTTTTGGGTTTTTTTGTTTGTTTGTTTGTTTTGTTTTGTTTTGTTTTGTTTTGTTTTTTCCAGAGGGTGGTTTTAGGACTGACTAGCCTGTCTTGGCAGTTGTGGTGTGTGACAATTGCAGCAATACACATTTTCCCGTCTTTATGGAAACTGTTAGCCTAGTTTCTTTTAGGAAACCTTCCGTTGTCACATTCTAATCATGATGTTGGTGGATAAAAGCAAATTCTCTGAGAGTTTGACTTATGACCATAGAGTATCCTACTAATTTGGAAGAGAGACTAAGCTTGGGGTGCCTGGGTGGCTCAGTGGGTTAAGCATCTGACTCTTGGTTCCGGCTCAAGTCATGATCTCACAGTTTGTGAGATTGAGCCCCTCGTTAGGCTTGTGATGACAACACGGAGCCTGATTGGGATGCTCTCTCACTCTCTCTCTGTCTCGCTAAAATAAACATTTTAAAAAAATAGAAGAGAGACTAAGCTTATCCAATCAGAGTGGACTTTAGGACTTTAATGAGGAATGCTGAGCTTGCCTTCTGAGCTTGGGGAAAGGGTATGAGGCTGTAACTGAGACTTGAAGCAAACATGTGGCAAGAGCCTGGTGTTGTCAGGGACTATCAGTGGAGACTGACGACAGAAAACCTAGGGAAGCAGAGCCAAGAGATTGGAATTACTGCAGTCTTTGAGTACGAATCAGGCTCTAACTGAAGCTAATCTGAACCTGGAGCTCAGACAAATTAAGTCCATTATGCTTTCCCAAATCAGCTTATATCAAGATTTATGTAGCTATTTATGGGGCATCTGGGTGGCTCAGTTGGTTAAGCATCCAACTTCAGCTCAGGTCATGATCTCGAGGTCCGTGAGTTTGAGCCCCATGTCGGGCTCTGTGCTGACAGCTCAGAGCCTGGAGCCTGCTTCGGATTCTGTGTCTCCCTCCCTCTCTGCTCTTACCCCGCTCACGCTCTGTCTCTCTATCTCTCAAAAATAAGTAAACATTGAAATATCTTTCCTACTTAAAAAAAAAAAGAAAAAGACTTATTTAGCTGTTTATAGTTTGGTGCTATAGGAAATATTTCCTCCCTTTGTCTCTTCCCTTGGAAAGCTCTTTCCTTTTCCTCAAAATTTCTCTCAAGTATTCCTCAAGTATTTCTTCCTCTTTGAAGCTTTTTTTTTCTTTTTTCTTTTTTCTTTTTTTTTTTTGGCACAGTGTGGTAGTTTGTTATTCTGTTATAATCTGTATCATGTAGCAGAGTGATATGCTTATTTATTTGTATCTCTCATATTGTAAATTACTGTAATTCATTTCATAATACTTAGCACCCATTCTGTGCTACATTGTGTTAAGCTTTGGGGATTTGGGACCGAACAAGACAAACGGTTTGTGCTCTGTGTGAGGGCCATTTCAGTTCTTATATACCACAGACACTTGCTAAATACTGATTTAGTGCAAAATTCAAAACATGTTCATCTGTGAACATTTTTTGACTAACACCACTCCACAAAGATCTTACATCTTAAAAAAATTTTTTAATGTTTATTTATTTTTGACAGAGAGAGAGAGATAGAGCATGAGCAGGGGAGGGGCAGAGAGAGAGGGAGACACAGAATCCGAAGCAGGCTCCAGGCTCTGAGCTGTCAGCACAGAGCCTGACGTGGGGCTCTAACTCACAGACCGCGAGATCATGACCCGAGCCAAAGTTGGACGCTCAACCAACTGAGCCACCCAGGCTCCCCGGGTCTTAAATCTTTATTGAATATCCACCTTTGCCTTAACTTATTTCTTAACATTTTGAGAGCTGATGCTTGGCATTCATAAGCCATATATCTCACATCTTCAAAGAGTTCCCAAATCAAAACTGCAGAAATATTTACCAAAGCAGATAAAATCCCCTCTGAATCACGATGTCACTAAAAGTTACGTTTATAACACCATGTAGATGCAGTCCATGCTTTACATCCTTTTAAATTTCACTATCATTTTGTTGTCTGTGTTGTAAAAAATATTACAGTGACTAGAGAACTAATTGAAACCATGTAAAAAATACCTTTTCTTCTTTGCATACACACCAGACTACAGATTATGTTCAAGTGATAGATCAAACTGAATTTGACAATTCACATATAAAAGTATCTAAAATTATTATGCCTAGGCTAAGAACCAAAGATGTATCATATGTATTGGCTTTATTATTTTTTTTTTTCTTAAACTCAGTATCTTAAGTTGGACTTCTATCCTGCCTTGTGCCAGGGCCCATTTTTCCAAAGAAATGTTTGCATGTGTGACTTTCCAAGAGCTGTTTACTTAAATGATGAATGGAGAAAAAATGAGAAGAGAAAAATATCATGAGTTCATGCTGTCTTTTATCTAAAGCTAAGTGACTCATACTATTGAAATTTGTAAGTTAATAAATCACAAGTGAATTATATTGCGGATTTTCAAAGTGGTCAAGAATATAGAAACTATGAATATCAAGTTCTGAATGCCATAATGGTGGAATAGTATATATTTCATTCAATTAACCTGTAAGTTACTTAAAGGGATAATGTTTTGTATATTCAAGTTATGTAAATAAAACATTAAATATCTCTGTGTCTGTTTCTCATGTATAGAATTGGTATATGACATTATTTTTTTTAATATTGTCCTTCAAAGCCTTGCACATCTCAACATACAGTTTATCAAATAACAGCTTAATCACTAGTTATACTAGTAATTATAGGTGGAACAGTCTCATTTATGCTCATAGTCTGTTGCGACCTTTGCATTCATTGAAAAAAAAGTCATTTAGAATTTGGGATGCAGAAATGTTGGAATAGAATGAAGCAAACTGATCCCCTGGAGGTTGGGTTCAAGATACTAGCTTCCTTAGTTTTAACCTAACTACTCATATAATTGGTTGGATCTATGGTAAAACAATCAGCAACTAAAATTTCTTAGAAGTATTTTATCCAGAATTTCTAACTGACCTCAAATAGTCTCCTAAGTTATAGGGGTGCCTGGGTGGCCCAGTGGGTTGAGTGACCAACTTTGGCTCAGGTCATGATCTCATGGTTTACGAGTTTGAGCCCCACATGGGGCTCTGTGCTGCCAGCTCAGAGCCTGGAAGCCTGCTTCCAGACTCTGTGTCTCCCTCTCTCTCTGCCCCTTCCCCACTTGTGCTCTGTTTCTCTCTCTCTCTCAAAAATAAATAAACATTAAGATAGTCTCCTAAATTATATTTATTTTCAGAATGACATTATTTCTTTTATTTTAAAAAAGCACTTTTTAGAATCTTATTTATGGATCTTGATCAATGCAACATATCACGCACTTTTAGTAGGAAGACACACACTTAAATCTTCTGTTAAAATGAAGCATGATTAGTGCTATAGTAAATTTATGAATAATGTGTTATGGAAACACAGTGATGGGAATGACAAGTTCTAACAGAGGTGGAAAGAAAGCTACAGAGAAAATAGCTTAATGGAGGAGACATTTGCACAAACTCCTCATGAATAAGATTTTCCCATAAAGTTGAAGTATGAAAAGAAAATGTAGTCCCAGTAAAGGGAACATCATGGTAAACTACAGAAAAGCATGAGAAAGCAATTTACAGTTGAGAAATTAAAATCAGTCTTTAAAGCCATACCCAAAGCCACTGGAGATATTTAATAATTCCTCTGAATTTTTAGAATGTTTTTCATGTATTTGGTAGAATGGTTTTTTTCTTTGTTTGTTTTTTAATGAGTTTCTTAGGCCAACCCCTTTTATCAAATTCTGTGTTCTTAAATGCAGGGGCCATTTCTAATTTATCTAGCAAAACATACAGCCCTTGGCAGCCTTTCAGCATAGTTGTCAAGTGAATAGTAATGTAGCTGGACTATGAGTTGTGTGAGACAGAGATCCGGAAGATAAGGAGGTTAAGTTGGGCCAATTTGCAATGGGATTTGAATGTCAAAACAAGCACTTTAGCCTTTATTCTTTCAGTGAAGACAAACCACCAAGCGTGTGTTTAAGCAGATTAGTGACATGATCCAAGCTATGCTATTGATAGTTCCCAAAGAAGAGAGGATATTTTCTTTGTTCTCAGAATGAAGTTAATTGTTTTAATAAAAATATTTTAGCTTGTTCACACACATCTTGGGTTTTTGTTTTGTTTTGTTTAATAATTAGTAGGCTCCAGAATAGACACTGATTTGTGACTAAGAAGTCATTATCTGAACATACACCAAAATACACCAACAACAATTTGGTGTAGGGTTAACTTCAGCAGGTACAGATACTCCCAAGGAAAGCTCCTTATTCTAGAAACTTCCTCTGAAAACCTGAAGAGTTTACTGCCTTGACTACCAAGTTGTTTTGAATATGCTAGTCTTCAAGTATAAGAGCCAGTCATTTCCATAGGCCTTAAATTGTATGTCATTTTTTTCAAGTAAAATGGCAGTTACATCAAAGTTACCAATCCATGCCCAAGAAACCATTGTCTAAGACCCACACTAAAGCTTAAGCTTCATATTTGTCCTCTGCTAGTAATTTTTACTCCTTCTCACGTTAAAGGAGAACCCAAAACCTTTTAAGAAAAATGGAGTTGCGGGGCGCCTGGATGGCTCAGTCGGTTAAGCGGCCGACTTCGGCTCAGGTCATGATCTCATGGTTCGTGAGTTCGAGCCCCGCGTCGGGCTCTGGGCTGACAGCTCAGAGCCTTGAGCCTGTTTCAGATTCTGTGTCTCCCTCTCTCTGACCCTCCCCTGTTCATGCTCTGTCTCTCCCTGTCTCAAAAATAAATAAAACGTTAAAAAAAAAAAAAAAGAAAAATGGAGTTGTGTCCATACGCACAAAGGGCAAACAAAGCAAGAAATATTGATAGGTAGTAATAGTATATTGTTGTCGTTTTCAAATTACAATTCAAGTTTTATTGTTGGGTTTTCTATTGGATATATCATAGAAATTTAATCTTAAGCTATTTCTGATGGAGATGAAGAAATTATCAAACATGATTTCATTGTACATTTGGAAATTTGATTTAATTGTTATTTGCAGCTATTTTAATATAGATTGATATGGCTGTAATACTCTTCTAATTTCTAAATTACTAACTTGAGCTTCTAGTTTATATTACTTGAATCTTCCATAGATATGGATCATACAGCTTATAGACAAAGGTCACCTCTCCCTGATTTCTTCACATGATAACATGATTCAGTCAATTCCACACACAAATATTATATTATTAAAAATACTACATAGTTAGAATTCTTCTTAAAAAATCAGAAATCTGGTCTGTGTTACAAACTTGGCCTTTGTTTCTGAGTTAACTCTTATCTTTATCCCCATTTTCCCTATTTCTACAAAAATAATATCAACACTGCTTCCTTCCTGGGTAGTATCAGAAAAACTTAGCTTATGTTTTAACATAAGCAAACACAACCCCAAGGAAGAGGCAAGGTGGTATGTAGAGGACATCAGCATAATTATTATTTGACAAATGAAAATGATTTTCTGCTCTTGGTACAAAGCTATTTCCTAGGCTGAAAAGATAAATGTGTACAAGGACAGATTAATTCAGAATATTCTTAATCAAAATCCTCTAGCTCAAGGTTAGTAAGTTATTTATTCTCATTTACGGAATAGTTGTACTGAGGTTTTGACATGTTAGGGCACTATGTTCATTGAAAATTAGGTTATCTTCATGAGGTCCCAATAGTTAATTTTTGCTTTTAATTCCCTTGCCTTTGGAGATGTGTCAAGTAAGAAATTGCTGCGGCTGAGGTCAGAGGGGTTTTTTCCTGCTTTCTCCTCTAGGGTTTGAATGGTTTCCTGTCTCACATTCAGGTCCTTCATCCATTTTGAGTTTATTTTTGTGAATGGTGTAAGAAAGTGGTCTAGTTTCATTCTTCTGCATGTTGCTGTCCAGTTCTCCCAGCACCATTTGTTAAAGAGACTGTCTTTTTTCCATTGGATATTCTTTCCTGCTTTCTCAAAGATTAGTTGGCCATACTTTTGTGGGTCCAATTCTGGAGTCTCTATTCTATTCTGCACTGCAAAGGAAACAATCAACAAAACTAAAAGGCAACCAACAGAATGGGAAAAGATATTTGCAAATGACATATCAGACAAAGGACTTGTATCCAAAATCTGTAAAGAACTCACCAAACTCCACACCCGAAAAATAAATAATCCAGTGAAGAAATGGACAGAAGACATGAATAGACACTTCTCTAAAGAAGACATCCAGATGGCCAACAGGCACGTGAAAAGATGCTCAGTGTCACTCCTCATCAGGGAAATACAAATCAAAACCACACTGAGATATCACCTCATGCAAGTCAGAGAGGCTAAAATGAACAAATCAGGAGACTATAGATGCTGGAGAGGATGTGGAGAAATGGGAACACTCTTGCACTGTTGGTGGGAATGCAAACTAGTGCAGCCACTCTGGAAAACAGTGTGGAGGTTCCTCAAAAAATTAAAAATAGATCTACCTTATGACCCAGCAATAACACTGCTAGGGATCTACCCAAGGGATACAGGAGTGCTGATGCATAGGGGCACTTGTACCCCAATGTTTATAGCAGCACTCTCAACAATAGCCAAATTATGGAAAGAGCCTAAATGTCGATCAACTGATGAATGGATAAAGAAATTGTGGTTTATATACACAATGGAATACTACGTGGCAATGAGAAAGAATGAAATATGGCCTTTTGTTGCAATGTGGATGGAACTGGAGTGTTAATGGTAAGTGAAATAAGTCATACAGAGAAAGACTGATACCATATGTTTTCACTCTTATATGGGTCCTGAGAAACTTAACAGAAAACCATGGGGGAGGGGAAGGGGAAAAAAAAAATTAGGGAGGGAGCCAAACCATAAGAGACTCTTAAAAACTGAGAATAAACTGAGGGTTGATGGGGTGTGGGGTGGGAGGGAGGGGAAAGTGGGTGATGGACATTGAGAAGGGCACCTGTTGGGAGGAGCACTGGGTATTGTATGGAAACTAATTTGACAATAAATTTCATATTAAAATAAGATAAAATAAAATAATAAAATAAAATAAAATAAAATAAAATAAAATAAAATAAAAACAACTGTTAAAAATCTCAAAAAAAAAAAAAAAAAAAAAGAAACAAAAAAGAAACATTAAGTTAGGCACCAAGCACACAAATGAGCATACAGGAAAGGAGCATTTTAGGATGATGCTGTATTTTGGCTTGGCTAATTTAAAAACTTCTATCTCACTTAATTGTGTTTAACTTTTTTTAATTATGTTTAATTTCTAAAATAAAATCTATTTAATATGAAATGTAGTATGCAGAGAAATCATCTTACAAGGATTAAGGGTTTTAAAAAATTAAAGCTTATTTTAAAACATAAATGGCTTGCAATAGATCAGATTTTTAAATGTATAGATAATATTCTAAGGTATTATTTTTTTCTTTCCCCATAACCTTTAGAAGTTTGAAAGAAAAAGCTCAGCAATACTTCTGTAGGCTAGTTGCTTCATTAAGTATTAAGATGTGGGTTTAAATCCACATACCTCTTTTTACCAAGCATCTTGCATGAACCAGTGCCTTCAACTTCTCTGTTCCTTCCGAGTTCTTCGTCTTTAATAATAATAATAACAATAATAATTCATTAAGTCCTTACTCAGTACTAGGTACTTTTCCACATGTTTTTCCTAATTTAATTTATTTAATCCTCATAATGGTTCAGTAAAGAAGTCACTATGATTACAGAGAAGAAACTGAAGCACAGACATGTTAGACAGGTTGTCCCACACCACATGGTTTGTAAGTGGTATGGCAGGGTGGGCTACAATTAATTTGCTAATAATACCTACACTAGATTTCAGCCATGTCAGTAAAAATGTGGAACTAGTAAAAATGACCTTAGGACACTATTTTTACCAATATACTCTGTAATAGGTCAATATTGATATCTCTGAGCTAATGACGTCAAAATCTCTTCATATTGTATGTACGATTAAAGACATATAATATCAAGGCTCTTACACTTCATTTGCTGAGCACTGAGAATAGAAGCTCCCCACAGAGAGCCACAATTCCACAGATCATTTAATTGCAAACAATTTAGTGATATGTGAAATATTAAAATGTCAAAACTAAAAATATTTCCATATATTTTAAAAGTGTATTAGCCCTCATTGAAGGAAAAAAATAGGGCCTAAGGTATCCAAAGTACCTTTTAAAAGACTATGTTGATTAATATTTTTAAAGTTTTATATAAATATTTATTGAATTTTGTGCATACACACATATATAGTTTATATATATAAATATATATATGAATATATATATATATGTATTTTAATAAAATAAAAACAGTTAATATGTTTTTTGGTTTTTTTGTCTTGGATCCAAGCAACCTTGGGTAGAGCCATATTGAAATACCATGGCCAGAACAAGAAGGGCATCAAGGTTGTCTTCTGTCTTGTACTTTCAGCTTTCTGGTTCATTAAATTCGTTTCATTTTATAACATCTAAAGAATATGTGAGAGGGGCACCTGGCTGACTCAGTAGAGCATACAACTCTTGATCCTGGGGTCTTGAGTTTGAGTCACATGTTGGGTGGAGGTAGAGATTACTTAAAAATAAAATCTTTAAAAAAATAAAGAAAGAATATGTGAGATCTTGAAGTATTCTAACCTTTTGCTTCAATATAATGGGAATAACTTTGATCTCACAAAGGTGGTATGATCATTAAGTGAGCTGATATGAAAATGTTGGGTAAACTATGAAAACAATAAATGCATAATACATAATAAAGTGATGTGTTTTAATAGTAGTAATTATAATAATAGTAATAATAGTAGAATTTAATGAGAGCCAACACCAGATGCAAGACTTCTGGTGTTGCTTTATCACAACTGGAGAGCAAATTCAGCTTTAGTACACCAATGGATTATTTTCACATTTTATAGAGAAATTATTATGTTCTCTTTTTTTGAAGTTTATTTATTTTGAGAGAAAGTGCACACACATGAGTGGGAGAGGGGCAGAAAGAAGGAGAGAGAGAATCCCAAGCAGGCTCCACATTCAGCATGGGACCTGACGTGGGGTGAAGTCATGACCTGAGCTGATACCAAGAGCTGGATGCTTAACCAATAGAGCCACCCAGGTGTCCTGAGAAGTTACCATATTTTTGATAAAGTCGTGAGCTGACTTTAAAAGTCAAGTGTGAAATGTGCCTGATGCAAACAAACAAGAGAGACAGACAAACCGAGTTTGCAGTGGGCCTTGTAATGAGTGAATTGGACTAAAAATATTCTTTAGAAGTCTAAGGCAAAAAGGCATTATCAACTGGACTAGCCAGTTCAGGAGTTTCCCATACCAAGGGCACCGGAAGTCCAAATACCCTTTCTCATTAATGGTTTTCAAGCATTTCTGCGTTTGTCAAGAGAGGGAATCAGTCTTCAGGTATTAAAATGTCCCTTATATGAATCCATTGTGTTCATACTTCCCAACCACTGAACTCTCAATGATAGTGACACAGTATTCTAACAGAGTCTTAACTCAGGGGCCACCTTACCATGAATAGCTTTCTTTATTGGAGCAGGGAAAGCAGAAGTACATCCCTGCTGACCAAACCAATACACATGCAGTCAGAAATTACCTAGAAACAAACACTGAAAAGAACAGCAGGAATGTCAGAAGCAAAATGTTAAGTCGTGTGCACAAAGGTTAAGTACATATGCTTTTCTGTTGAAGTTGGGAAAAAATAATTCTGCATTCCCTGAAGAGATCATTGGCTTCTGGAAAGTATTAAACTTTCAGATTCCAATTACAACTTGAGCCCTCTTTTCTAAGGCCTAATGTATGAACAATCATACAAAGTTCATTATAATATAATCTCTGTAAGATTGGGTGTCATAGTTAAAGCAGTAACTTTTAGGGAAGGTAGATTTCTTTTCTACTTACTTT
This sequence comes from Panthera uncia, assembly GCF_023721935.1. Lineage (NCBI taxonomy): Eukaryota > Metazoa > Chordata > Mammalia > Carnivora > Felidae > Panthera > Panthera uncia. Next base: position 32,541,528 of record NC_064808.1, on the reverse strand, counting down.
CTGCAGTTGAGAGTTGAGGACCCTGTTTATCAAGCAACTATCCACCTACTTCCTAATTTGATATGAGTTGATTAAGTCCTACAAACATTTTTGTCTGAATAATATTAATTTATCCTATGTGAATATGATGATGGCTAATAAATAAATAAGTCTAATAAATGAATTCATAAACCATTGCTTCAACCAATAAATAATAGCTTTCTCTTGATTAGAAAGAGTGAATTTATTGATGTTGGTTTTATATATTCCTCATCTCTGTTGAATGTAAATCTTCTCCCTGTGACCAAACATGCTGGTCTGATGCACTTCTAGTCTTCCATCATTCCCCCTTGATAATTTCTCTCTTGGAAAAAAACAGTCTCTGCTATATTCTGGATAGTCTGAAAGTTAAGTAAGTCTTAGATCAGGAAGAAAGAATATACCTTTATAAGTCTTGTGTGTTCTAGGAGTAGCAGCAGCAGAGCAGTTACATTCTGGGTCAGAATTATTGGCAGGAATTGTAAACGGCAAGTACACGAATGTTGCCACTTCATTTACTTTTTTTGTCATATTAGGCATCTTTCATATATGTGTGCATGGCCACACACATGTGTATCTACTCCTGTATTATGATATAAACTAGAAAAAAATTCCATCTTAATTCAAATTAAAGCATTCAAATATATGTAGCTGCACAAATTTCCCCAAATCAATATTTTGATGTTTTGTTTTTTTTTTCCCTAGATTCACATCTATCACCATTCAACCATTTTCCAATACTTCTGGGAATATCAGAAATATATAGTAAGCCTTTTTATATTAATCAGCATAATTTACTGGTTGTTATGAAATATACAATTCCACCTTCTTTTATGCAACCAAGTTTTTACACTTGGTAAAATACACTATTTATACTATTAATAAATAATTATTTAACCAAGTTTTCAATAGCTGCAATTGGATATTTCTTATGGACACTGTTTATACAAATATGGTCATCTGAGTAAACTTTGCACTTTTTTTAGTTTATTTATTTATTTTGAGAGAGAGAGAGAGAGAGAGAGAGAATGAGTGGGGAGGGGCAGAGAGAGAATCCCAAGCAGGCTCCATGCTGTCAGTGCACAGAGCCCAATGTGGGGCTCGATCTCACGAACCATGAGGTAATGACATGAAACGAAACCAAGAGTTGGATGCTTAACTGACTGAGCCACCCAGATGCTCCAAACTTTACACTTTTATTCAACATGTGATAAAAATAAGTTTCTTACTTCCTCCATAATTAGCCCATTTATTCAAAATATCTTTGGAGCATCCGTATGTAAAGTACCATGAAAAATCCACATTCATAAGTCAGAGGAAAAGTTCACCTATGTTACTGTGGTTTGAAGAAATATGAGGTAAAAAGTGAGAAGAGTTGGATTTTGAAGAAAAGTTAAAAGTTTACAAAAGAGGGAAAAGGGGAGGAAGAGCAAAAACAGGCAATGGGGAAATGTGTCTGCAAATGTCTGCTGTATCTAGATCAAATCAACACTATTTTCATGTAATAAAAAGTTTTCCTACAAAATAGGAAGTGGATCTCTGTGGTAACTCAAATCACAGATTTGCTGATTCTGTCAGTAAGAACACTTTCAAGTATTATCCTGATGAAACTCCTTTAAGTCTGTCTAATTACAGCCTATCATTCACTTGGTGGTAACTCTCCTTTCCTAGATGAGCATGTGGCCAATGAGAACCTTGCTTAGGATTTTGCAGGAACTATAAGGAAAAAGACTAATTCTGAAATTGTAAGAGCTAACAATATCAGCCTGGAAGTATCAGGTGTATGGAAAACAGTCTTAAAAGTACTCTTCTCTTATACTAATGAAGCTAATCTCAAGATGAACTTTAGAAAAATTCAAGTTTTCTGCTTTTTTATAAGCGAAATGATATAATTTGATTGATGTATAAATTAATAAAGGTGAGATGAAAATGTTTGTATACCTGAAATGTGTGAAAGAAAGGTCTATTTCAAAGAATCAGTCTTTGTTCATTTGAATTTACATCTGTCTCTTTCTTCAAAGTGCATTACATTTAAATATTTTGTGATTTGATTTCTGTTTGAACTGCAATTTTAATTAGATTTTTTGAATCCAGATTGTAATTTAGTTTATCCATATATGGCTTTTAAAAAGAAACTAATTTTAGGTATTTGTTCTGAACATTAGTTTTAATTTTCAAAGCTTTTTATAATAAAAGAGTTTTGAAAGAGTAATTTTCACGTATACCACCTTTTGTGTTACACCAACACACTGATTTCCAAACAAACATTTGTCCCATGAAATAAAAATATACTGGGGCGCCTGGGTGGCGCAGTCGGTTAAGCGTCCGACTTCAGCCAGGTCACGATCTCGCGGTCCGTGAGTTCGAGCCCCGCGTCAGGCTCTGGGCTGATGGCTCGGAGCCTGGAGCCTGTTTCCGATTCTGTGTCTCCCTCTCTCTCTGCCCCTCCCCCGTTCATGCTCTGTCTCTCTCTGTCCCAAAAATAAATAAAAACGTTGAAAAAAAAATTAAAAAAAAAAAATATATATACTATGCCAGTATTGTAAATTGGCAAAATAAATCCAAGTGACAAACATCACTTATGTCTAACCATATAAATATGTATGTGTATTTATGAATATAAATAACAAAAATGCATTTTTTCTGGCTACTTGGAGATTATGGGGGTAAGTGGTGGTAGTTGTGAGATAGGCTGGCACATTCCAGCTTTAATGAGCTTACAACTCTCACGGTCATTATCTGCTTCCAATAGAGAACTGTTCACTCAAGAGTTAGTCTTGGATTCTGGCAAAAGTATTCCACATTATAACAATTACCTCCGCCTGGATTTTCACCACTGTTCACTATCAGTACTTGGGCATGCACAACTCAATCCGCAGCCACAATCTCAGAAATTGTTGGAATCTTCTTTATATTCCATCTTGTACTCAATTTCTTCTTTTCCTTCCCCATCATAACATAATATTTTAAAATAAAGTTTTCAGAACAGATTTAGGTTAAACATTCCATGCGCATGGATTGGAAGAACAAATATCATTAAAATGTTTATACTACCCAAAGCAATCTACACATTTAATGCAATCCCTATCAAAATGCCGCCAGCATTTTTCATAGAACTAAAACAAACAATCCTAAAATTTGTATGGAACCACAAAAGACCCTGAATAGCCAAAGCAATCTTGAAAAATAAAGCAAATCTGGAGGCATCACAATTCCAGGCTTCAAGTTACATTACAAAGCTGTAGTGATCAAGACAATATGGTACTGGCACAAAAACAGGCACATAAATCTATTCAAACAGAATAGAAAACAAATATATACAAATTAATGTGCAAAGCTCTTAATAGAAATAGGAATAGAGCTTCAGACTATTAATATATATATATATATATTTTTTTTTTTTTTTTGATAAAGAGGTATGGGGGCATCTGGGTGGCTCAGTTGGTTGAGCGTCCAACTTCAGCTCAGGTCATGATCTCACAATTTGTGGGTTCGAGCCCCACGTCGAACTCTGTGCTGACAGCTCAGAGCCTGGAGCCTGCTTCGGATTCTGTGGCTCCCTCTTTCTCTGCCCCTGCCCTGCTCAAACTCTGTCTCTCTAAAAAATAAACATTAAAAAATTTTTAAAAATTAAAAAAAGTATGTAGGGGCACCTGGGTGCCTCAGTTGTTTAAGCATCCAACTCTTGACTTTGGCTCAGGTCATGATCTCACAGTTCTAGGGTTCAAGCCCTGCATTGGGCTATGCGCTGACCATGTGGAGCCTGCTTGGGATCCTCTCTCTCTGTGTCTCTGCCCCTTCCCTGCTCGTGCTCTCACTCTTTCTCTCTCTCAAAATAAATAAACTTAAAAAAACACTTAAAAAAGAAAAAGGTATGTAAACATATAACCTTAGAACATGGCACGTACATATTTTTATAATTGAAAGGAAAACGGGGAGAGCTGGTGTCCTGCTAAGTGATGGTTTTAACATGGCCTTAATAGGATACCAAGTGGTCACATTAAATTTAAACTCTTGTGTGTCTGCCACCTGCTAGATCAAGGTTCCTCATTTTTGGCACTCTTGACATTTTGGCCAGAGAATTCTTTGTGGTCAGTAGTTGCCTTGCTCGTTGCTGAATACGTAATAGCATCTCTGGCCTCAACACACTATAAGCTAGTAGAACCCCAACAGTTATGACAGACAAAAATCTCTAGGCATTGCCAGATATCACATAGGGACAAAATTGCCCCCAGTTGAGAACTGAAGCACACATTTGCTTTTCCAAAAGATGTTTAAACCCATGGGAAAAAGATATGGTGAGATGGAGAACTTTAAAGTAAATACGAGTTCGAAGTTTGGGCAGAACTTCAAAGAATTGCATTACAGTTTTTGTGTTATCTGAGCCTGCTTAATCATTCCATTTTGGACTTGGTGTTTGTTTTATTTGAGTAGAAATCTTCAGTAAATAGCAGTGCAAAAGGGAATCATATCTTGTTTTTATTATGGTAAAATAAATAAAGCTCTTTTCCTTGAGATCTCTTAGGTTTTTTTTTTCCATGAATCCATTCTCTGAGATATGATATTGCTAAATATTTAACCAGAAATGCACAAAAGATAACACTCATTCAAAGCACCTAACCGGATACCCAGAAGTCCAAGAGGAAAACTTCAGTGCTAACATCCATCTCTGTTTGCTTATAACTTAAAGCTGCTGCTGTTCTTTTGGGTTGTGTTTTTATCATAAATATTAAAAGGCATGTCCTCTTTGTAGTGAAATTAAAAATACCCATTTAGTCAGGCCAAGCAAAGTTTTTTATTTAGGAGGACCTTCTAACTCTGCACAACATTTTGCATGTTGTAGGCACTGAGCTACAATAGAATAACTCCACTTTATTTAAGAATGAGTAAGAGGCAGGAAAAAGTCTCAGAGAAAATTAAAATGAAAAGTATTCCTGGCTGGAGAGTAAGGGATGGTCCAGGATTTGTGGAGCCTGAAGCCTATGTAATTAATAAGGCCCCTTTCAAGAAATAACAATACAAATTTATACATAAAATAGAAAGGGAACATTAGGAGTGAGAAAAGTAAATTACTACAATTACATGTTCTTTTCAATACTGATAAATTGTACAAAACCACAAACTTACAAAAAATAAATAACATGTTATTTGTATTAATTAACTACCTGAAACCCTCTGTCATGTTTTTTCCCTATAATGTTTGGCTTCATGCAATCTTCATATTGCATTGATTTTATAGTAACTTTTTCTATAGCAAGAATAAGAGTTTACGTATTATCTCTTCCATTGTGCTTGGTTGAACTGCCTTATTCTCACATAAAACTTATTTTTAGCTACACAATGATTTTTGGTAATGCCACGTAAGCATTTACTTTTGGTAATGTCATGTAATGCTAAGTTTGGAAATCTCTCTCTCAATTTTCTTATTTATGACCTATAAGATTTGGAACGATTTCTCAGACATGTTTCTGGCGTGGTACATTTCAAATTTTGTTTCTTCTTTAAGTTCAAGGTTCTGGAGTGACACATCCATTTCAGAATCACAACCATTTCCTCACACCTTTATGTCATGGTGTCATGTGTGTTCACCCAGCAGATGGTAGGAATATGCCTAGAAGCTATCTTTACTCTGGGACCACCAGTAGTAACTTACTTCTGCATACACATGTGGCTGATAAACCCATAATTATAGCAAAATTTTTAATTAACACTAAATCAAAGATAACTGCGTTCCCACTTCAACTACTCCTGTTAGGTCACAGAAATATTTATGGTCACTTCCAGGCCCCACTTGATAAAAAGTGTCAAGTATGACACAGAGACAATAGTTCTCATATGTTATGACTTTTGCAAATTTTGCCAAAAAATGATCATGGGAACGTATTAAAGGTGAGGCACCCTCAATTTTGGATTTCATTAACTTCATTATATGCTTGGGAATATCTTTAATAGAAGAGATGCACCATGTTATTTATTGTTACACACAAGCTATGTCGTTATTTGGACTACTTTGCATCTTGATTTTCCTTTAAATTGTTTATACTGGTGGCACAGGCATGGACGTATCATGACTAAGAAATAGGCTGGGGATTGTGTTTGTTCTTGGATATTTTTTTCTAGTAAAGCAGTAAGTTTGGCAGTCATGTTTCTTTTTTTTAGTTTCTTTTAATATTAAATATAATTTATTGTCAAATTGGTTTCCATACAACACTCAGTGCTCATCCCAACAGTGTCCTCAATGTCCATCACCCACATTCCCCTCTCTCCTAACCCCCATCCACCCTCAGTTTGTTCTCAGTATTTAAGAGTCTCTTATGGTTTGCTTCCTTCCTTCTCTGTAACTTTTTTTCCCCTTCTCCTCCCCCATGGTCTTCTGTTAAGTTTCTCAGGATCCACATATGAGTGAAAACGTATGGTATCTGTCTTTCTCTGCCTGACTTATTTCACTTGGCATAATACCCTCCAGTCCCATCCACTTTGTTACAAATGGCCAGATTTCATGGCGGCCATGGATTTAAATTCCAGCTGTATATTTACTGTGTGACCTTAGAAATGTTGTATCACTTCTATATGCTCTATTCCCTCATCTTCTGTTTAAAGAAGACAATGCCTCCTGACATAATTGCATAAGATGCTAGATGTAAAGCACTTAACAGACTACTTGGAACAAAGTAGTATTCCGCAAGTAGGGGGTGGAGAGCCTTTATGTTTCAGTATTGTGTTGGTTCTCTGTGACTGCACACATCATATAATCCTAGCCTTGGACGCAGGAGACCATTCAGGTATACTTCCCCCAATGTTGGAAACCAATATTTAGCTTTCCTGCTAACTCAGCCTTTTCTTCAGCACTTCCTGGATTTCCCAGTTCTGTGCCTTCGTCCTAGTCTTTCACATTGATGCCATGCACATTCTGTAGCCAGTCCATTTATAAGCAAAATCCTGAGCCATCTTCCTGAACCATTCTAAGCTTTTATTCATCACTAATTTCCAACTGACCATGTAAATTATTGGTTGTATTGTTTACTCCTGGGCTTGCATTTAATTTTTAGGCTTGAAAATTGACTTGACTTCATCACTCTGATCTTCAAAATTCTTTCTATGTGATGTAGATTATAATGTGGCATTTACCCTATGACTTTCTTCTTCCCACCCCTGGTCATCTCATTTCATCACGTCCTTCCCAACCAATGTGATCATTTCTTTTCTTTTCTTTTTTTTTTTTTTTTTTTTTTTTTTTTTTTTTTTTTTTTTTTTTTTTAGAGAGAGAGAGAGAGCACACAGAGGGGAGAGATAGAGAGAGAGGGGGAGAGAAGTAATCCCAAGCAGGTTCTGAGCTGTCAGCATGCAGGGCTCAATCCCACAAACTATGAGATCATGACCAGAGCCAAAACCAAGAGTCAGGTGCTTAACCAAGTGAGCCACCCAGGCACCCCTGGTCATTCTTGACAGCGTCCTCAAGCCCACTGGATACTGCCACATTGGGCTGATATCTTCAGTGGAAATTTTAAGTGACTGCTAGATCCCCAAACTTTTATCTATACTTTAAGAGGTAACACCATGCACTCTCATATTTTGCTACCATTACATGTAAGCCAGCAGTGACCTAACAGGCTGGGCAAAGTCATATGAGGTCAGGTTTGGGGAAATATTGATGGTAACGTCAACCCAAAGTTCTTTTGTTCTTGTGCTGGTAAAGAAAATTTCCAAAGTTCAGTAAGCAAATTCCTGGTTGATGTTGCCATAAATGCTTCTCAGTCCAGAAATAGATTTGTAAATTCATTCATTAATTTACCTATTTATTTACTCACCCATAAAATACTTTTAAAGCCCTGCTGTATGTACCAGCCATTGTGTAAATCAATGGAAATTAAGAGAATAAAGAACCTTCACCAATGTTTATGGCCATGGCATGCAATCATGTCAAACTCTGTCAATTCTACTTTGGAATGATTTTGTATACTGCCTACTTCTCTCTATTGTCATTGAAATAACTATATTTTTTATAGGTCGGAACCATCTAACCCCCAGTTCATTTTCAAGCCTTCTAAGTGGTCTTTCTGTTTCTATTTGTTTTCCTGTTCAAGTTATTCAACACGGGTGGTCAAAATGTTCTTTTTGAAAAGCATATCTAATGATGTTCCTCCCTTGCCACAGCCCTTTCAAAAGTCTTCCGTTGTCCTCAGGACGGAAATTAGAATCTTGAATCTTCTTATCTGCTTCTTTCTCTTGCCTTATTTCTTGCTGTTTTTCCCCATTCATATTCTGCATTGTATACCTATGCATGTATACTGGCTTATCATTTGGTTTGTTTCTTTGATTGCCTTCTACCCTTTTCCATTCTGTATACTATTCATGAAGTTTGGGACACTTGTCCCACCTCTTCCATGCCACCATTTTAGTTAGCACATAGCCATTGCTCCATTTACTTTTAAGAGTCACTTTCTCAGGGCAGCCTCATTAATCAGGTGCCATCCACAAATTACACTACCACTTCCTGTGCTTCTAATATTGTAATAAAATCATGTCTGGATTACTTTGTCTTTCCCACCAGACTCTAAGTTTCCTAAGGATACAGTCTGTAGCTTGATCACAAATGGACTCTTGGTACCTCACAGATTGCATGCAGTGGGCACTCTGAAATGCTTTTTGAATGATAATGGCGAATGAATGAATAGCTACTACTCTCTAAGGCCCTTAGTCCAATGAGGTGATCAGAGAAATAAAAAAAAATCAATGAGAATCAGATGTGATTAAGCACTGGAGAGGGACATATACAGAACCTCATGGAAACACATGCAATTGAATCATCCCCTGGAGAGTTAGGAGAAGATTTCAAGAAAGGTGATGTCTTAGTGAACAGGAGCAGGGATGAGCCTGCAAGGAAGAGGGCTAGGTATTCCCAGTGGAAGGCACAACACATGATAAATAAGGGCGAAGGCACAGAAGAAAACATTGTATTCAAGGCACAGAAAATAATGCTCTACATCTGGGGCGTGTAGTGCACACGGGACAATAGCTGTCAATAAAGCAGGAGAGGTAGGTAGGAACCAGATCTCCAGAGACCTTGCGTTTATAAGACTGAGTTACTTGTAAATTAATAGAAGCTATTGGTTGGTTTTAAGCAGAGGAATGGCAAATCCAGTTTCTTATATGCTGTACCTATTTCTCATTTAATGGCTCAGATGCCCCAAGGAAGAGCAGTGTTTGCTAGTAGGTATAACCCCAACCAGTCTCTTTCAATCTTTTAATAAAATGATGCAAAAGTGTTACCCTATTGCACTTTCCTTTTTTGATATCAAACACTTCTTGACCAGGTGGAGTTTTTAAGTCACATGGGCAAAGCTGCCAGATTACATTTCAATAAAAGGCAAGAGAAATAGTATGGCATATCTTAGTTCAGTTAAAATATATATTTTGCTGACCTTCAATATTGATGTACAAAAATTCACGCTAAACTCTAGAAAAAAAAATCATGACAATTTATATTACTGAAAAGTTTTACTATTGCCTCATGCATTGGCTGTATTTCATTTTATGGCTCCAATGATTTTCATCAGACACCTGCCTCTATTTAGAAGCATATTCCTTTGAGTAACTGCTTTAGAATATGGAAGTCATGGCTGGATCATCTATGCACTACTGCCATCTGCTGGTCATAATTAACACATGTTTATAAATGATTGATAAATAGCATGAAATTAAATCCTTTTGTGGAAAACAGAAGTGAAGGAATCAGTGATTCATCTCTATAGTCAATATTGAGAAGTTCCTTCCCCTTGTATCTTAAATAAGATCTCAACATTCATTTGTATATCCTGAGCTATAGAATGAAGACAGATTCTTTATTTGCCTGATTCCACTTGTTAGCTTCTGGCAAACATCTATCTTCAATCTTGCCACTCTTCCTGATACTGTATACTCCTTCTCAGCAAAGCAGCTTAAACCGCCAGCTCCAGTTGTGTGTGACAGTGAGTGGACAATGCTTTGCTATTGGTGTATACAATAACGAACACTTTTAACAGAATGTTTATTTCTTTTCCTACTGCTTAAACAAATGAAGTAGTGGTCAGTTTTGTTGATAACTCAGACCTAAGAAATAGGAAAACTGGCCAAGAGCTTAAAATTATAAGCCTACCTATAAAATGTCATATTTCTGATTTCAACACAGGTAAGAGGTTCCCTGAGGGACACACAGATTGTTCCAGTAGCACAGACACAATGTGTCCTCATCTATGGAGATCCCAGATGTTTAGAAACAAATCTAAGCTTGAGATGTTGTGGTTTGGATCTTGGCTTAGCTCATGCTTTTGTACAATTCTAAAGTAACCCAGCTCATTGTGGTGAGAGATGTCAAATGCAATACTCAGTTCTTGTGGTTTTGTGACCTATACTTTTCAAATGCTTGATCTGTTCACACTAGCAGTACAGTCCTTTCTATCAGTCTGCATCTCAGTTTACCCCTTGTGAAAGCTTTAACATTGGACTACCACATGATGCTAGAGTGCTGTCTGTGCTCCTTCTAATACAAGGATAAAGTACTCACTGCCACGGGGTAGCAAGTAGTCTAGCACTAAAGCCCAATATGATTTTCTGCTTTCTCATCCTATTCCTGGCATCGATTGTCACAAGTTAGGTCCTATGGTAGGCAATCCCTGAGACTGAGAGAGGTTTAAGATATTTATTAAGCCTTTATTAAAGAATGCCATGGAAGCGAGGCAGAGGAAATAGGATTGAGCAGAGGGAGAATGGCTGGGGCCTTATGCCTGTACTATAATGACTTTCAGTCATTGGCGGTAGACCAGCCAAGGAAGGGCATGCTCTTGGATAAAGCAGTGGTTCTCTGCAACTAAGACAATCCCAGAAGGACTAAAAGCTGAAGGGAGATATGGTGGTGATTATTTTGCCAAAGGAATATGTGTATTTTCAAATAGGTTGAGTCTGTGTTCAGAAATTGAATTAATAACTTAAAGATTTTGATCAAGAAAAATCAATCAAGATCAGCATCCTGTGGCAAAAACTGCTGTTTCTAGGTTAAAGTCTTGTGGGCCCTCAAGTTATTTGTATTGTACTACAGCCCACAGCAATACTTTTAGGCTCTTATATCTTAAATAAAGAGAACTTTTTTTCCCTGCATAAATAAGGGCCACCATATTAGCTTCAGGAAAGAATTTGTCTGAGATTCCTGATCTGTCAATCCAACTGGCATTAACTTTCTCAATCTAGAATTCTCAGTTTTGGTGAGATTCAAAAATATAGTGTCTTTAAATGTACAACACAATTATCCAATATAATAATTACTGTCAAAAGTATATAAAGCTTTTGGGGCACCTGGGTGGCTCAGTTGGTTAAGCACCCAGCTCTCGGTTTCAGTTCAGGTCATGATCTCACAGTTTTGTGGGTTCAAGGCCCGCATTGGGATTGGGCTCTGTGCAGACAGTGCAGAGCCTGCTTGAGATTCTCTCTCTCTCTCTCTCTCTCTCTCTCTCTCTCTCTTTCTTTCTCTCTCGGCCTCTCTCCCACTCATGCTGTCTCTGTCTCTCTCAAAATAAATAAGTCAACTTAAAAAAAAAGTATGTAAAGCTTTGAGTCATAATCATGGTGTGAAGCCTAGATCTGCCAGTTACTTTTGCCATGACCTTGAATAAACCATTGGACTTCAAGCCATTTACTTCAGTATATGCCGTTTTGTTAACTCAGTGTATTAATACCTACCTCCTCCCTTTGTGAATATAAAATAGGAAAATGGATGTAAAGGAACTTTGCCAAAGGTAAAGTGTGACATAAATGCCGTGAGTAGCTTCTTAGCTCTGGGCATGAAGCTCCCTCTTATATCTCAATACATACATCCTAAAGTCAGTTTTCTTTCCTTAGAGTGCACTGTTCTGTGTGTGTATATTTTAAAAAGGCTAACTTATCTCTCCCATTTTTTGTTGTTCTTACTTATCCTAGCCTAAAAATTTCTATCACCTACTTCTAGATGGTGGATGTCCCTCATCTCTTTTCAATTTTTTTAATGTTTTTATTTATTTTTGAGAGCAAGAGAGACAGAGCATGAGTGGGGGAGGGGCAGAGGCGCTCGCGCGCGCGCACACAGAATCTGAAACAGGCTCCAGGCTCTGAGCTGTCAACACAGAGCCTGATTTGGGGCTTGAACTCACAGACCACGAGATCATGACCTGAGCTGAAGTCAGATGCTTAACTGACTGAGCCACCCAGGTGCCCCCCTTATCTCTTTTCAAAACTGACACAGAGCCTCTCCTCTTCACCAGTCTATGCTAGGTGCTAATCTGAGAAATGTTGCTTCTTCATGGGCATATTTCCTTTGTCCACAGCATATGGTTTTATTGTTACTTACGTTCAGGACCCTCTACATCTATAAGGGGTTAATTTTAAAAAATAATGTGTGTATACAACTATGGGGTATTTCAGTTGTTATATTGCTAATGCATGCATCTGAAATATCAGTATACAAATAAAACTAGAATTAAGAACATGAGTAAAGGAGGAACAATTATTAGAGATTTCTTGTTCATTTTCACCCTTTTATTTGGCTATAGTAGAATCATTGCTGCTTTCTGATCCTTTATTCTTAGCCTCGTTCTGTTTCAGGATCAGAGCTTCCCTTCTTTGTCCTGGGATCCATGCCATGCAAGGGAAGGTTGGCCACCCTGAGATGAAAATAAACTGGCACAGACGGGCTACTTGGCTAAAAGCCTCCTGAAAATATGGCTTTTTAGACACATAAACTTTAAGTGAGGAAAATCATAGAAGTGGATAGTTCAACAAAATAGGTTAATCTATTTGCAACCCATTGTCTTTGAACAGAGAGCAGAGGAGGAAATGGACATAGATAGGAATGTTTTAATAGTGAGAAGTGGCAGGGAGATAAGAAGGGACATTATAGAAGATTGAAAGGTAGAGGGTCTTCAATGGAGAATACTTGTCAATGAGGACAAGTCCGTATTTCTACAAAAGAGGCTATAAATTACCTTGACCAGAAGGAAAAAGTTAAGAGCAGATGGATCTAAAAACCGTTTCTTTCTCTCATCTAGATTAGATTTTTTTGATTTCCTACTTCATTGGTGAGTTTAATTTTGAAATAAGGTAATTCTATAATGTCATTCTTTTTTTTTAATTTTTTTGAATATTTATTTTTGAGAGAGGGAGAGAGACAGAGCGTGAGTGGGGGAGGGGCAGAGAGCCAGGAGACACAGAATCCGAAGCAGGCTCCAGGCTCTGAGCTGTCAGCACAGAGCCTGATGCGGGGCTTGAACTCACAGACCGTGATATCATGACCTGAGCTGAAGTTGGACACTTAACTGACTGAGCCACCCAGGTGCCCCTATAATGTCATTCTTATTAAAGATCTGTCTTTTCATAAAAATATTTCTGTGTTTTCTCCAGAGTTTTCTGTTTATATTTATCAGAGTAGATGACTGTCATGGACAAGATCATCTGGGGTTAAATCTGAGGCCTATCCTAAGGAATTCTGGCCTTTGATCAGGGCTTTGGGTTTTGTCAGGGCCTTTTGGAGAATGTGTTCTAATCTGCTAAGACTGTTCAAGCTCTGTGAGAATCATACTTAAATGAAGAAAATGCAGACAATTCAATAATGACCCATCATTGCTTTGCATTTGTTATGCATATGTGTTTTGATGGAACTTCGGAAAAAGAACTCACAGCCTAGGATCTCTGAGAAGGTGCCATGTCCAACTTTGTCTTGACATACCGAACAACAGTAGTGAGCCAATCGTCTTTAATTAGTGGCATTAATGCTCAAAAATAGACAAGTAATAAGCTATGCTTATCAAGACAAGGTCAAGAGAGTGTTATGAATCAGAATTAAACCCCTGGGGCTTCTTCTCATAATCCATATATCTTTTGGAAAGCTGCTTAAATTCTCTATGCCTCGATTTCCTCCTGAATAAAATGAGAATAATAAGTCTTGACTTATAAACTTACACTGAACATGGACTGGGGCTATGAATGTAAGATACTTGGCATAGTTCTTGCCAGATAGTAGTCAATAAATATTGTTATTATTATTAATTATTATTATTATATAATTATAACATTTGGAGTCAAACAGTTCTTAAAGTATTATTCTATATCTTCTAATGTGCAGGAATTCAGACAACTTATAAATCTTTGAGTTAATTTTTACTTAAGGCACCTGATGCAGAAACTGGCAAGTAGTAAAACACTTTATACATATTTGTTCCTTTCCATTTGAAGATAGCTTTGTCAAGTAAACCTCTTTTGAAAAGGGAACAACTCCCCCCTCCCCACCTCATAATATAATATAGCCCCTCTAATAAAGATGCCCCAATTTTTCTTCTAAGGAACCATTCCTATTGAAGTTCTGTATGGTCTGGTTGAAGATGGTCATATTTGGCATAAGATTTGTCACCTTGGTTGGTCCAGGGATGCAAATGTAACTTAATTTGAACCTGTGAGTATTAAGTGTAGATGTCCTTCCAAAGAATGGAGAAGGAGGGGGCACCTGGATGGCTTAGTCGGTTGAGCATCAGACTTCGACTCAGGTCATGATCTCGTAGTTCGTGAGTTCGAGCCCCGCGTCGGGCTCTGTGCTGACAGCTCAGAGCCTGGAGCCTGCTTTGGATTCTGTGTCTCCCTTTCTCTCTGCCCATTCCCCGCTCATACTCTGTCTCTCTCTGTCTCTCCAACATAAATAAACGTTTAAAAAAAAAAAGAATGTAGAAGGAGAAGGTAAAATCTGGTCATATGTACTCCTAGATCTGCCAGGGACATAAGTGCTCCTTCTGTAGAAAGAGCTTGCCTGATAATGAAGCTAAAAAAAGAAGAGAATAGAGTGAAGAGGAGAAAAAGTGAACTGATAATATCATTGGAGGCCCTTGACCCAGGTGTTCTTGAAAAAACTCTTAGCCATTGACTTCCTCATTATATGAGCCAATAATTTCCTTTCTTGCCTATGCCAGTTTCAATCTGGTTTCTGTCTTTGCAGCAACAATCCTTAACAATAAGGAAAGCTTGTGGAAAGTTTGATCAGTATTATAGTTGCCTTCATAAAGAAGGCATCTCCAATTTCAGGATATATTGTGGCTATTATTGCATGTTCTTTTTTTTCACATTTCTAAAATACGACAGAGATTAAGTTAGTGCTGCATGTGGTACCTATATTGTTTTTATTAAATACGTACCTATGTCACCTATGCTGCTTTCTATTTTTCACTCAATTTGAATATTTGGGCCAAGATTGCCATGTAGAATATTGCTTTCAGGCAATAGTAGGCTCCAAATATACTATCAAATATACTTTTCTAGAAATTATGGAATAGATAGAATCTGAGACCAAATTAAATGCTTGATGTACATAATTTTTAAACCAACTGAAACACACAGCCAGAAGCAATAAGGCAAACATAGTGAGCATACACAGGCTCTGCTTTATTAATAGCCAACATGCTTCACAGGTGATTTACAGACATATGAACTTTACTTATCACATTCCTTCAGTTTCTCCTTTATGTCTTAGAAGGTATTTAAGGAAGTTACAGACATGATGTCCCTTTACTTCTATATAAAGGAGTGCGTATTTTGTTCTTATGTATAACCATAGCATAATGATCAAAATCAGGAAATTAATGTAGATATAATCCCATTACTAAATTATATCATATATATAATTATATATATACATATTCATGTATATTTGTGTGTGTGTATATATATATGTATGTGTGTGTGTATATATATGTATGTGTGTATGTGTGTGTATATATATATATATTCATTTTGTGGCCCTCACCACTTTTGTTGACTGTTTTTACTCATTTCTTTGTTTATAAATGTGAACCATTACTGTGTTGTTTTTGTTTTGTTTTGTTTTGTTTTGTTTTTGAGAGAGAGAGAGCACGTGCATAAGTTGGGGAGGGGCAGGGGGAAAGAGAGACAATCTCTGTCTTTTTTTTTTATTTATTTACTTATTTTGAGAGAGACAGAGACAACATGAATGGGGGAGAGACAGAGAGAGAGGGAGACAGAGAATCCCAAGCAGCCTGTGCACTGCCAGTGTGAAACCCCATGTCCATGTGGGGCTTGAACCCATGAAACTGTGAGATCATGACCTGAGCTGAAAGCAAGACTCAGATGCTTAACTGACTGAGCCACCCAGGCCCCCCCGGAAGGAGAGAGAGAGAGAGAGAGGAGAGAGAATCTTAAGCAGGCTCCATGCTCAGCACAGAGACTAATATGGGACTCGATCCCATGACCCTGGTATCATCACCTGGGCTGAAATCAAAAGTCAGATGCTCAACTAACTGAGCCATCAGATGCCCTTATTGTGGTCCTAAAGTTAGATATTTAGGCGAAGGTATACTCAGGGGAGTATCACTTTCCTCCATTTCCTCCATCCTTTTCGCCATGATTCTGTGCACCTCCCAAAGGTAACTGACTTCAATAACGTGTTTTTTTGTGCACAATAAACAAGTACAAGTATATATTCTTATTTCCTCTTCTTGGTAAACACATGTGAAATACTATAGATTATCTTTTACATAAATGGAGGGTGGCGCTCTCATTTTCTTTTTACAGCTGCAGGCTATTCCATCTTGAAGATACATCCTGGTGTTTTAAAAATCATTTTTCTATATATAATCATTCAGGCTGCTTCCAATGTTGTGCACTTATAAAAATGAGTCAATAAACAAACTTGTATATATGTATTTTCATGTTGTTATAGATAAATTCCTAAAGCTGAAATTGCTAGGTCAAAATAGAAATACATATGTAATTTTGTTGATTATTGCTAAATTCCCTTCAAAAAGGATTCTACCAATTTACATTCTCGCCAACAAAGTATTATACTTCAAGCAATCTCTTAAAAGTTTTTGTTGTTGTTGTATTGTATCAAAACAGCTTGAAATTTTTAAAACAATAAAACATTTTTTTAAAAGAAATATATATGCCTTCCTCATACCTGTGAGATTTGATTGTGTGAAATAACAAACTCAGGTGTCTGGAAAATCTTCAATTATCAAGTAAGTATTAGGTTCATTTACTCTATGATTCTTATGGAGTCAAAAATAGGGATACATATAGGTCCAAAATTTTGGGAAAATAATATTTTTGGTCAAAACTCCGTTATTCATAAATTTTAATTATCAGAGATTCTTTCTCTTATTCTGGCCCCTTCTCCATCATGATTCCATGTATAGAATGATTAAGATTTTGAAGTCTGACAAAACTGGGTATGAATTCCAGAGTTTTCATTTATGTCATACTAATAGTTTGCTTACCATCTTTAAAATCTGGGTTTTTTCATTCTATGTAATTGGTTCTAATTATATTTCTTATTATTGTTATGATTAAATAGGATTACCTATGAAATCTTTACATAGAGCATCTGGAATAGGGTAAGCTTAAATTATATTTTTCCTTTTCCTAAAATAGATTGGGTAGATGAGGTTTGATTAAATTTTGATTTTTTAAAAAATTTTGCTTGCTTTCTTTTTGTCAATGAGTTTCATACTTTAAATTACATTTATATCTTTTGTCAAAATATGTTTTCTGTTGCAACACATTGTATATAATTTTACTTCAAGATTTTACAAATGAACCAAAACTGACAAAATCATAGTACATAAATCTTAAGAAAATACTATTTTTAAATGATTCTAAAATATATCTGAAGATATTTTTCTTTTTCTAAAAGAGCATGAGTCATAGATGAAGAACAAACAAAACTGTATTTGGCTCTGGTCTTACAATGAGTGTGAAGAGCTTTATTCTTTACATCTTTCAGTGTAGGTGCAGAGTTCTATAATGGACATTTATTCTCTTTGAAAACTAAAAATAACAGAAAAGCTACATATGCCCAAATGCAGGTATCAGAGGTTAGATGCCAGTTTTTAATTCTAACAAATATTCTGCAGTTTATAACTTAGCAAATTGCATGTCGGTCTTTAACCTTTATTTATACATTCTACTATGCTTCAATGAAAGTGTTTATGAATGTAGGGGCGCCTGGGTGGCTCAGTTGGTTAAGCATCCAACTTCAGCTCAGGTCATGATCTCATGGGTTCTTGAGCTCGAGCCCTGCGTTGGGTTCTGTGCTGACAGCTCAGAGCCTGGAGCCTGCTTCAGATTCTGTCTCCCTGTCTCTCTGTCCCTCTCCTGCTTGTGCTCTGTCTCTGTCTCTCAAAAAATGAATAAAAATTAAAAAATTAAAAAAAAAGAAAGTGTTTATGAATGTCATAAATTAGTGTGAAATTTAAGAGCTGCACTGATTCTAAAATAAAAAGTCCTCTTGTATGAATATGGCAAACAATAACTGGACTGTTTACAAGGACTGTTAGATAAACTGTGTAGGAATTTTATAAACCAAGTTTTTGAAGTTTAAACAGTTTAATGAATCTCTTTATGAAAATATAAATCTCCATCCCTACTCCCATCTTGTGTGTGTGTGTGTGTGTGTGTGTGTGTGTGCGTGCGCTTGTATATAACAGAATTAAACTTACAGGAAGTTTAATTATTCAACTTAATTACATTGGTGTGTCCATTTAGCTTGTGGAAATCAAAGAAAGGAAACTTGCTCATTTATTTCTTTTGTCAGCATGATTTCTGTAAGAATGGTTTCTGCAGGAATCTATCTTAAATATAAAGGTAAAAACTGGCTAATTTGTATTTACTGAGTGTGACATACATTTTTTTCAATATGTCCGAAATTTGGTATTGCATTCAGTGGTCTTAATTTAGCATTGTAGATTAAAGCTGAAAAGATATAAGGATGTAATCTGGTTTAACATTAATAGTCTCTAAGATTTGCATGCTCAAAATATTTTACTTAATGTTTCAGCCATTAAAAACAATTACATATCCATTGATTTACTTACTACCCATTCATTCAGTGCTTATTGAGTGCCAGGAAATATTCTAGGCTCCACATAATTGAACAAAACAAGCAATGATTCTGCGCTGGTGTTGATTACATTCTAAAGTAGGAGAAATCCATCCATTATATATATATATATATTATATATATATATAATATATATATAAATTATATAGCATTTTAGAAGGTGATAGATATTGTGTGTAAAATACAATGTAGAGAAGAGGAAGGAGGAGGTTTGGGGGTCTTTATGTTATTTCAGATTATTATGAACATCACCTGTTGCCTAGAAATTCATTATGTTCAGGTACTATTTAACTCTTATTCTATTTTTGGCCAGTTATTTCAAATATTATCCAAGATGTGGAAAATCTAAATCCAAAGTTCTACTAACCAGAGATAACTTCTCTTAGCATTTCATGGAATATTGCCAATTTTTGTCCAGAATTTTTTCAATATTTATATTAATTATAATTTGGATTAAAAGTCATTTATGGGTTTATGTTCAGGTTTTTGAATGTGAAATTTCTTTACATAATAAAAATTATATTATATATTCATAAATTCATCAAGACATTATTAAACTGTTTACATGATAATGCATTGCTACTTTCAGCAGAAAAATAATACCCCAAACACATTGTTATTAGAATAAAGAGCCTCCATATTCGTGTGGTCACAAGTTGGTGACCTCCCATTTATGCTAATTAGAGCTCTATTTTATTGCAGCAAGAAACAGGCTAATTTGCATCTTCATTTACATTCAACCCTCTGAAAATGAGTCATGACTTGTGACTCAGAGTTTTCTATTGCTTGTTGCAAAAGCAGTATGGTCCCTTCACAGCTTTCTTCTGGCTGTCCTCTCTGCCTGGAACCCTCTTTCCCTAGATTTAGCTCCAGTTGCCCCTTCTCACAACCGAGGTCTCAACTAATAGTCATCCCATCAAAGAGACTTTCTTCCATGTTATTAGAGCAACCTTCCCCTTGGTCACATTCTCTCGTATTGTCCAGTTCATTTTTCTCAGTTGTAAAGTTGATTTCTTTATTTTGTTCCCTTGTTTATTGTCACCTTGGGCTCCTACATTAGCTCCCTGAGTGCCCAGCCCCTGTCTGACTTGGTCTCCACTATAGCCTTCATCTCAGCTGAGTCTCTGGCACATATCAAGTAATCAGAAATGTTTGTTGAGCGAAGAATGAAAAATGACAAGCACCCTAAAGTTTTCATAGTTAAAAAACCAAGCCGTTAATTTTTCTCCTTAATTTAGTAGTTTCACTGTACTTCTTTTCATTGCCAGATTAACTGCGAAATTAAATTGATACATCATGAAGAAAAAATGCATTTACAATAAAGTAGTATATTATAGTGTAGTATAGTATGGCAAGTTTAATATAGTGGTTACAATTATAGACTGTGGAGCCAGATCACCAGGGCTGAAGTTCTGACTTAGCTACTTACTTGAGCACATTACTTCACTTTTTGCCTTTTTGTTTGTAAAATCAAGATAATAATAGTGCCTACCTCATACAGTTTTTGTGAAGACTAAATGAATTTATTCCCCTGCAGTGTTTATGATAATTCATAGTACATAAGAAACATTTGACAATTTTGGCCATCATCATCGTCATCATCATCATCATCATTATGTGACTATACTTCTCATTCTTGTGATGACCCCTGTGCATAAAATAAAAAAGCACAGGGGTTCCTGGGTGGATCATTCGGTTAAGTGTCCAGTTCAGCTCAGGTCATGATCTCACAGTTTGTGAGTTTGAGCCCAGCATTGGGCTATGTGCTGACAGTTCAGAGCCTGGAGCCTGCTTCAGATACTGTGTCTCTCTCTCTGCCCTTCCCCTGCTCACGCTGTCTCTCTCTGTCTCTCAAAAGTAAATAAACATTAAAATGTTTTTTTTAATGAAATAAAAAAGCACAGGGATGATCCCCACATATCTGGTAAAATTGTGCATAAAAATTCAGGTTGGAGCACTGTTCACATCTTTAATCATACCAGTGCTTCCCTTGATAGTATAACTTTTCAGAAACCCATTTTCAGTGCTATTATAGAGAAATGAAACACTGGGCTATTTCAAAGATGCTAAGTATATGAGTGCTGAAAACTACTTGCTGGAAATTATATAAAACACCAACATAGCACCTTGCCCCCATGTTCCTCTGCTTTGTGGGAATCTTTTTTATTGAAATTGGTCCCCAGAAATATGAAATATTGGAATCAAACTTTGCTAAAATGAATTCTTTAGATATACTCTCTTTTTTTATTTCCAATGCCTGGGTAATGGTGTGAGTCACATTTCTTCTGTGTGATGGCAACTTAATAATTCCCTTGACCCAAACTTAAGCTATTGCCACACTGTGAAAAGAGACATCTTATTACACTTGAATATCCTGTGTGAGATTCCTCAGGCTTCAAATGTGAAGTTATGTCTTAAACACAAAGACCAGATTCAACACCGTAAGGAGAACTGGAAGACCCAGAAAAATTACTGCAAAACATTGGTATGTTCTCCCAGAACTGAGGTAACCTGATGCTTCACATGGGCAACAGTGACTTTGGCAACTAACATTTCAATTTGTTTTCATTTTTATTTATTGAATTATTATTATTATTATTATTATTATTTAATCATGTAAGATTTGTATTTAATTTTTTTCTAAGTTTTTATTTAAATTCCAGTTGTTAACACAGTGTAGTATTAGTTTCAGGTGTAGAATTTAGTTATTCATCACTCATCACAACAAGTGTCCTCCTTAATACCCATCACCCATAAGCCCATCTTCCATCCCACCTCCCTCCGGCAACCTTCAGTCTGTTTTATGGTTTTCCTCTCTCTTTTTCCCCCCTAGGTTCATCTGTTTTGTTTCTTAAATTCTACATGTGAGTGAAGTCATATAATATTTGTCTTACTCTGACTGACTTATTTCCCTCAGCATAATACTCTTAGCCCCATCCACATTGTTACAATCCTAGAGGAGCACACAGGCAGTAACCTCTTTGGAATAGGCCATAGCAACACTTTACTAGATATGTCTCCTGAGGCAAGGGGAACAAAAGCAAAAATAAACTATTGGGATTTCATCAAGATAAAAAGCTTCTGCACAGTGGAGAAGTAATAAACAAAACAAAAAGGCAACTGAATAGGAGAAGATACTTGCAAATTACATATCTGATAAAGGGTTAGTATCCAAAATGTATAAAGAACTTATCAAACTTAACACTCCAAATAAAATAATCCAGTTAAAAAATGGTTAGAAGACATGAATAGACATTTTTCCAAGAAGACATCCAGATGGCTAACAGACACATGAATAGATGTTCGACATCGCTCATCATTAGGGAAATACAAATCAAAGCTCAATGGGATCACCTCATACCTGTCAGAATGGCTAAAATCAACAACACAAGAAACAACAGATGTTGGCGAGGATACAGAGAAAAGGGAACCCTGTTACAGTGTTGGCGGGAATGTAGACTGGTGCACTCACTCTGGAAAACAGTATGGAAGTTCCACAAAAAGTCAATTTTTTTTTTTAATTTCATGTGTATGTATAAATAAAATTTCTTGCACAAGATAGCTTATATTGAAGTTTATGCTTCATCCTAATAATGGACATTCCTGAAATATAATTGTTGAAAGTTCTGGATTTAGATGGAAAATTAACCCCAGTGCCATAGGTCTTAAAAAAGGCTCCTTGCCTCAAAATATAGCCCCTGATTTAGTCTGGGGTCTTAAGCTTCACCATAGAATTCTCACTTTCTTACTCTAAAACTCTTAACACACCTAGCTGACAAATATATAGCATAATAACTCTGCACACATTAATATTCTCCTCATAATGTTTTCCTCATTTATACCCACATATATTCCTGCCTTTAAAGAAATTACTCTTTAGTAAGAAACATGTAGACCAATAACTTTCTTCAAACGATAAATGGCAATATAGTAGCAAGTAATAGATGGTATTTGCAAAGCATTACAGAAACTAATATAGTACCATATAAAGCTTACTTAAGTTAATAATTCCTATAATCATGTTTGGTAATACTAATAATCTCAATTTTACAGTGAAGGGAATTGAGGCACAAGGGGTTTGAATTGCTTAACTAAGGTTATTCAGAAAGCAAGTGGTGGAGCTGGAATTCTAACCCGGGTAGTATCTTGACTCCAGGGCCCAAACTTTCAACTACTTTACTAAAATAAAGGGTTGAATATAATTCTGTGAGGACAAAGATAAGTAAGATGCACTTAAGCTTTTGGGTGAGATGCAGAATAGAGAGCTTTCAAGGAGAATGAGAAAAGATATGACATTTGAAATGAATTTTGAAGGATGCATAGTTTTCCAAGCACATGGTCAAAGGATGGATATTTCAGGCAAGGAGCAAAAGCAAAGAAAGAGGGATTGATGGTAATTGAAACTGTTGTAAACATTTATTTGCCTCATGAATAATGGTCAACTAAACCAGTCTTGAAAGGCCAATGTGATCTTCCCTTAACCTAAGTGTCTAGTCCTGTTTTTTTACCATTGTCTTCTGCTATTTACTTTACATGTTGTAATGTGTGTTGCTTCTTTTTTTTGTTTTTGTTTTTAAAGTGGTGAGGACAGATTTTGTTTGGTAATCCTATTGCAATAGGGAAAAGAGTCCAGTGTGAATCAAAGTCGGTGTTGATGGGTACCGCAGTGTTTTATTTATTTATTTATTTATTTATTTATTTATTTATTTTTAATTTTTTAAAATTTACATCCAAATTAGTTAGCATATAGTGCAACAATAATTTCAGGAGTAGATTCCTTAGTGCCCATTTAGCCCATCCCCCCTCCCACAACCCCTCCAGTAACCCTCAGTTTGTTCTCCATATTTATGAGTCTCTTCTGTTTTGTCCCCCTCCCTGTTTTTATATTATTTTTGTTTCCCTTCCCTTATGTTCATCTGTTTTGTCTCTTAAAGTCCTCATATGAGTGAAGTTGTATGATTTTTCCCTTTCTCTGACTTATTAATTTCACTTAGAATAATACCCTCTAGTTCCATCCACAAATGGATGCAAATGGCAAGATTACATTCTTTTTGATTGTTGAGTAATACTCCATTGTGTGTATATACCACATCTTCTTTTTCCATTCATCCATCGATGGACATTTGGGCTCTTTCCATACTTTGGCTATTGTTGATAGTGCTGCTATCAACATGGGGGTGCATGTTTCCCTTCGAAACAGCACACCTATATCCCTTGGATAAATGCCTAGTAGTACAATTGCTGGGTGGTAGGGTAATTCTGTTTTTAGTTTTTTGAGGAACCTCCATACTGTTTTCCAGAGTGGCTGCGCCAGTTTACATTCCCACCAACAATGCAAAAGAGATCCTCTTTCTCTGCATCCTCGCCAACATCTGTTGTTGCCTGAGTTGTTAATGTTAGCCATTCTGACAGGTGTAAGGAGGTATCTCATTGTGGTTTTGATTTGTATTTCCCTGATGATGAGTGATGTTGAGTATTTTTTCATGTGTCAGTTGGACATCTGGATGTCTTCTTTGGAGAATTGTCTATTCATGTCTTTTGCCCATTTCTTCACTGGATTCTTTGTTTTTTGGGTGTTGAGTTTGATAAGTTCTTTATAGATTTTGGATACTAACCCTTTATCTGATATGTCATTTGCAAACATCTTTTCCCATTCTGTCATTTGCCTTTTAGTTTTGCTGATTGTTTCCCTCGCTCTGCAGAAGGTTTTTATTTTGATGAGGTCCCAGTAGTTCATTTTTGCTTTTGTTTCCCTTGCCTCTGGAAATGTGTTGCATAAGAAGTTGCTGTAGGCAAGATCAAAGAGGTTTTTGCCTGCTTTCTTCTCAAGGATTTTGATGGCTTACTGTCTTACATTGAGGTCTTTCATCCATTTTGAGTTTATTTTTGTGTATGGTGTAAGAAAGTGGTCCAGGTTCATTCTTCTGCATGTCCCTGTCCAGTTTTCCCAGCACCACTTGCTGAAGAGACTGTCTTTATTCCATTGGATATTCTTTACTGCTTTGTCAAACATTAGTTGGCCATATGTTTGTGGGTCCATTTCTGGGTTCTCTATTCTGTTCCATTGATCTGAGTATCTGTTCTTATGCCAGTAGAATATTGTCTTGATGATTACAGCTTTGTAGTATAGCTTAGCTTGAAGTCTGGGATTGTGATGCCTCCTGCTTTGGTTTTCTTTTTCGAGATTGCTTTGGCTATTCAGGGTCTTTTCTGGTTCCATACAAATTTTAGGATTATTTGTTCTAGCTATGTGAAGAATGCTGGTGTTATTTTGATAGGGATTGCATTCAATATGTAGATTGCTTTGGGTAGTATCGACATTTTAACAATAATTATTCTTCCTATCCAGGAGCATGGAATCTTTTTCCATTTTTTTGTGTCTTCAATTTCTTTCATAAGCTATCTATAGTTTTCAGTGTATAGATTTTTCACCTCTTTGGTTAGATTTATTCCTCGATAATTTATGTTTTTTTGTGCAACTGTAAATGGGATTGATTCCTGGATTTCTCTTTCTGTCGCTTCATTGTTGGTGTATAGGAATGCAATCAATTTCTGTGCATTGATTTTATATCCTACCACTTTGCTGAATTCATGAATCAATTCTAGTACTTTTTTGGTGGAATCTTTTGGGTTTTCCATATAGAGTATCATGTCATCTGGGAAGAGTGAAAGTTTGACCTCCTCCTGGCTGATTTGGATGCCTTTTATTTCTTTGTGTTGTCTGACTGCAGAGGCTAAGACTTCGAATACTATGTTGAATAACAGTGGCGAGAGTGGACATCCCTGTGTTGTTCCTGACCTTAGGGGGAAGCTCTCAGTTTTTCCCCATTGAGGATCATATTAGCGTTGAGTCATTCATATTTGGCTTTTATGATCTCGAGGTATGATCCTTCTGTCCCTACTTTCTTGAGGGTTTTTATCAAGAAAGGATGTTGTATTTTGTCAAATGCTTTCTCTGCATCTATCGAGAGGATCTTATGGTTCTTGTCCTTTCTTTTATTGATGTGATGGGTCACATTGATTGTTTTGCAGATATTGAACCAGCCGTGCATCCCAGGTATAAATCCCACTTGGTTGTGGTAAATAATTTTTTTAATGTATTTTTGGATCTGGTTGGCTAATATCTTGTTGAGGATTTTTGCATCCATGTTCATCAGGGAAATCGGTCTATAACTCTCCTTTTTAGTGGGGTCTCTGTCTGCTTTTGGAATCAAGGTAAAGCTGGCTTCATGGAAAGAGTTTGGAAGTTTTCCTTCCATTTCTATTTTTTGGAACAGCTTCAAGAGAATAGGTGTTAACTTTTCCTTCAATGTTTGGTAGAATTCCCCTGGAAAGCCATTTGGCCCTACACTCTTGGTTTTTGGCAGATTTTTGATTACTAATTCTATTTCCTTACTGGTTATGGGTCTGTTCAAATTTTCTATTTCTTCCTGTTTCAGTTTTGGTAGTGTATATGTTTCTAGGAATTTGTCCATTTCTTCCAGATTGCCCATTTTATTGGCATATCATTGCTCATAATATTCCCTTAATATTGTTTTTATTTCTGCTGTGTTGGTTGTGATCTCTCCTCTTTCATTCTTGATTTCATTTATTTGGGTCCTTTCCTTTTTCTTTTTGATCCAACTGGCTAGTGGTTTATCAATTTTGTTAATTCTTTCAGAGAACCAGATTTTAGTTTCATTGATCTGTTCTGGGTTTTTTTGGGTTTTTTTTTGTTTTACTTGTTTTTTTTGGTTTCGATACCATTAATTTCTGCTCTAATCTTCATTATTTCCTGTCTTCTGCTGGTTTTGGGTTTTATTTGCTGTTCTTTTTCCAGATCCTTAAGGCATAAGGTAAGGTTGTGTGTCTGAGATCTTTCTTCCTTCTTTAGGAAGACCTGGATTACTATATACTTTTCTCTTATGACCGCCTTTGCTGTGTCCCAGAGGTTTTGGGTTGTGGTGTTATCATTTTCATTGACTTCCATATACTTTTAAATTTCCTCTTTAACTTCTTGGTTAGCCCATTCATTCTTTAGGAGGATGTTCTTCAGTCTCCAAGTATTTGTTACCTTTCCAAATTTTTCCTTGTGGTTGATTTGGAGGTTCACAGCTTTGTGGTCTGAAAATATGCACGGTATGATATCGATCTTTTTGTAGTTCCTTAGGGCTGATTTGTGTCCAGTATATGGTGAATTCTAGAGAACGTTCCATGTGCACTGGAGAAGAATGTGTATTCTGCTGCTTTAGGATGAAATGTTCCAAATATATCTGTTAAGTCCATCTGGTCCAGTGTGTCATTGAAAGCCATTGTTTCCTTGTTGATTTTTTGATTAGATGATCTGTCCATTGCTGTGAGTGGGTGTTGAAGTCTCCTATTATTATGGTATCACTATCAATGAGTTTCTTTATGTTTTTGATTCATTGATTTATATATTTGGGTGCTCCACATTTGGAGCATAAATGTTTACAATTGTTAGGTCTTCTTGGTGGATAAAACCCCTTGATTATGATATAATGCCCTTCTGCATCTCTTGATACAGTCCTTATTTTAAAGTCTAGATTGTCAGATGTAAGTATGGCTACTCCAGTTTTCTTTTGTTGACCATTAGCATGATAGATGGTTCTTCATCCCCTTATTTTCAATCTGAAGGTGTATTTAGGTCTAAAGTGGGTCTCTTGTAAATAGCATGAAGATGCATCTTGTTTTCTTAACCATTCTGTTACCCTATGCCTTTTGATTGGAGTACTGAGTCCATTGATGTTTAGAGTGAGTACTGAAAGATAGGAATTTATTGCCATTATGATGCTTGTAGAGTTGGAGTTTCTGGTGGTGTTCTCTGGTCCTTTCTAATCATTGTTAATTTTGGTATGTGTGTGTGTGTGTATGTGTATAGATAGATAGATAGATAGATAGATAGATATACTTTTTTTTCATTTTTTTCTCCCCTCAAGAGAGTCCCCCTTAAAATTTCTTGCAGGGCTGGTTTAGTGGTCACCAACTCCTTTAATTTTTCTTTGTCTGGGAATCTTTTTACCTCTCCTTCTATTTTGAATGACAGCTTTGCTGGATAAAGAATTCTTGGCTGCATATTTTTCTGATTCAGCACACTGAATATATCCTGCCACTCCTTTCTGGCCTGCCAAGTTTCTGTGGATAGGTCTGCTGCAAACCTGATCTGTCTTCCCTTGTAGGTTAGGGACTTTTTTTCCCTTGCTGCTTTCATGATTCTCTCCTTGCCTTAGTATTTTGTGAATTTGACTATGATATGCCTTGCTGATGGTTGGTTTTTGTTGAATCTAATGGGGGTCCTCTGTGCTTCCTGGATTTTGATATCTGTGTCTTTCCCCAGGTTAGAAAGTTTTCTGCTATGATTTGCTCACATAACCCTTCTACCCCAATTTCTCTCTCTTCCTCTTCTGGGACCCCTATGATTCTGATGTTGTTCCTTTTTAATGAGTCACTGATTTCTCTAATTCCTAAATCGTGCTCTTTTGCCTTAATCTCCCTCTTTTTTTCTGCTTCATTATTCTCTGTAAGCTTGTCCTCTGTATCGCTGATTCTCTGTTCTGACTCATCCATCCTTGCTGCAGCTGCATCTGTCCGTGATTGCAGCTCAGTTATAGCATTTTAATTTCATTATGACTATTTTTTACTTCTTTTATCTCTGTAGAAAGGAATTCTAATCTGTTTTCGACTCCAGCTAGTATTCTTATTATCGTGATTCTAATTTCTGGTTCAGACATCTTGCGTGTATGTGGGTTGGTTAAACCCCTGGCTGTGATTCCTTCGTGCTCTTTCTTTTGGGGTGAATTCCTTCGTTTTGTCATTTTGAAGGGAGAAAAAGAGTTAAATAGGTAGAAAAATTAAAATATAAAAAATTTAAAATTAAAAAAATATTAAAATTAAAAACACACATACCAAAATTGAATAAATGATGCTAGATCCTAGGTATGTTCTGGTCTGGGTGTTGAAAGTGGTTTGACATATTAGAGAAAAAAAAGGGGGGGCGATCATTTGAGAATTTGAAAAAATGAATACACTGAAGTAGACTAACATAAGATGATGAGAGTAAAATAGAATTTGAAAAAATTACACAAAAGTGAGGAATATAGTAGAAAAAAATAAAGAAAAATATTTTTAGTAAAAGTTAAAAATAAAAATGAATTTTTCTCTTTCTGTATTCAAGAAAAAGAAAAGAAACAAAAAGAGAAAAAAGAAATTCGAAAAAAGGAAATCGTTTGAAAATTTGAAAAAATGAATACACTGTAGTAGACTAAAATAAAATGATGGAAGTAAAATAGAATTTGAAAAAATTTACATAAAAGCAATAAATATAGTAAAAAAATTAAGGGAAATATTTTTAATAACAATTGAAAGTAAAAATTAAGTCTTTCTTTCTGCATTGAAGAATAAGAAATGAAAAAAAAGAAAAAAAAGGAAATTGTTTGAAAATTTGAAAAGTGAATACACCGAAGTAAACTAAAATAAAATGATGGAAGTAAAGTAGAATTTGAAAAAATTTACACAAAAGTAAAAAGTATAGTAAAAAAATTAAAGTGAAGTATTTTTAATAGAAATTGAAAATAAAAATGAAGTTTTTCTCTTCTGTATTCAAGAAAAAGAAAAGAAGTGAAAAAGAGAAAGAAAAAAAAAAGAAAGAAATTTGAATAGATGGACCTGCTAACAGATTGAAATAGGACTGAAATTACTTTGTTTTCCCTTAGGAGTCAGACTATGAAGCACTTTATAGTCCATAAACTAAGTAGGTGATGAGCCTTGTGTTCTTGAAGAAAGAGGTTGGCCCAGTTGGGCGGGGCTCAGTGTAATGGCTCCGTTCTCCACTAGATGGCGCTGCTTGCCTACTGGGGTGAAGTGCTGTGGCGCTGGTAGGTATATATGTGCATGTGTGGGAGTGGTGAAAATGACGTCACCTAGCTACCCAGTCTCTAGTATCAGAACTCTATTCTCCCAGATCAGCAATTGCACACCCATCTTCTGTCTTCAGCTTTCATCCACTCCCTGCTTTTTCACTGTCCGTGACCAGGCCCCAGCCAGTACCTCTCTTCCGAGTTTTGTCTCAGATGCAGTTGTTTTCCCTGGCCCCTTACTACTGAAGGACTGCGGCTTTGACACGTTCCACCCCTCTTCAGGAGGGTCTCACCGAGCAATGGCCGAATGAGCAATGGCTGAATATTGGCTGCACCCAGGAACGCTTGCTGGACCCTGATGCTCTCGGTGCCCCAAGATTGCAGCCAGGTGCCACCCCACCCCAGAAAGTGTTCGCGAGATAGTGTAGCAGCAACTTTTCAGGGATTATGGAAAATCACAACACACATCTGGCACCAGGCTTCATCCTTAAGTACCTTGTTCCAGCACCAGCAAATGTAGCCATTCTCTGGGGTCTTCTGGGACCAATGGCTTCAACAGTCTCTACCAAATGTCCTTCCAGCAGTGGAACTGCTTCCCCCATGTGGCCCGAGAACCTCCCGCACCCCACTCTGTTCCTGGGGATTCGCCCTTCCCACCAGAGCACCGCCACGTATCTAGCTGCGGAGTTGCAGCCTTTGCGCTCCCCTTGTTTACAGTCTTAATGGAATTTAAACCCTCTCCTTTCTCCTTTCTCCCTTTTTAGTTTAGTCCCTGTGGCTGTTTCCAATTTTCCACTTTCTCTCCAGCTGGTTTTGGGGAAGGGTGTTTTTCCTGTATTCTACCCCCCTGCCCCCTGTCTTCCCCCCCATCTCCGTCCTCTCTCTGCCCACAAAAGCACCTCCGTTCCCATGGCCTCTTGCTCTCCAAGTTCACCTCTCCATGCCACGTACCTGCTGAATTCTGTGGTTCAGGTTGTGCAGATTGTTGTGTCAATCCTCCAGTCAGTTTTCTAGGTGTGCAGGATGGTTTAGTGTTGGTCTGGCTGTATTTCATGGACACGAGACACACAAAAAATGTCCATGCTGTTCCGCCATCTTCGTGTGTTGCTTCTTCTACCATCTTCATGCTTTCCTACCTCTTTCTCCATTCATATTATTCCATCCATATGCATCTACTCTGTAGGTCTCCACCTGTTAATCTTTTACTTAATCTCCAAGGCCTCATTTAGATATACCTTCCCCTTCATAAAACATTTCCCTCCAGGGCAGAATTTTCCATTTCTCTTCCTACCTTGTTCCATAGCACTTACTCTCTCTATACTTTTCCAAGTTGCTCATCACTTCACCCACACAGTTTACCTCTTTATGTATTTCTGAATTTCATTCATCCATTAATAATTAGCTAGCTAGTTAACAATCATCTACCAATCTACCAAATCTAACAATCATCTACCAATAATCTACCAAAAAGTTTTAATGTAAAGTTGCATAATAGCAGTTAAAATCTTGGGCGTTGAAGTCTAACACAGCAGGATCGGATTACTATTTCTGAGTTTATAGAGCATCTAGCAAGTTGGTTAAACCATCTGAAGTTGTATTTCCTCATGCTAGAAGTGGACATAGAGTATGTCCCTCAGAGCACTATTGGGAAGATTAAATCTAATGGTAAATGTAAAGTGCTTAGGTGAGTACAAGCAATAAAGAAATGATAGCTATGACCATTACTATTGTTGAGATAAGCAGAATATTCCTAGGAACAGCCCTTTAATAATCACAGATGAATAATACAGCAGCATTTCTCGATTAAAAAAAAAATTTTTAACATTTATTTATTTTTGAGAGAGAGACAGATCATGAGTGGGAAAGGGGCAGAGAGAGGGAGACACAGAATCCGAAGCAGGATCTAGGATCTGAGCTGTCAGCACAGAGCCTGATGCGGGGCTCAAATCCACGAACCATGAGATCATGACCTGAGCTGAAGTCGGACGCTTAACCGACTGAGCCACCTAGGCGCCCAGCATTTCTCGATTTTTAGTGTTTATTCTTATTGTATATAATCATCACCCCATGAGGTTGTTAAAAGGTAGACTGTGTAACTTTACTCCCAGATACTCTCGATGCCCTAAATTCTGGGTTGGGGCAAGAATCTCCATTTTTCAGATAACCTGAGTGACTCTACTTCACATGATCTGGGAACTGTATTTTGAAGACCTTGAAGAAATGCCAAAGGAGAGACAAATCTCTGAGGGTGGCTACAGCAATCCACAATGTAAACAAAATTTTCTGATGTTTGTTATGTACATTAGACAGTGAGAATCCCCACAAACTGAATTGTCAGACTGTCTCCTCCAGTACATACAAAAGAAAAGGATACCAGGATTCCAGGGTCCAAAAGGCCTGAGAACCATTCCAGAAGCTATTCTGTTATTCTTTTCACTTTATTTCATTTTTTAAAAATGCAATAATGTTCACTGTGTAGCACAAGAAACACCTCCATACATCACCAAACTGCATTGATAATTAACATTTTTGTCATATTTCCTTTTTATTTATTTTGCTGAAAATTAAAGTGCAAGTTTCAGTAATCATATCAATTCTAAATATTTCTGCTTATATTCCTTATAGAAAACATCATTCTTTTATGTAACTTAAATACAAATGTTACAGTCAAGAAATGTAACATTATTAATGCTTCACATTCATTTTTCCCAGCTGTCCGAATAATATCTTTCACAGCCTTTTTTTTTAATCCTACACAAAATCAAGATGATACATTGCACATAGTTTTTAGGTTTATTTACAAATCCCAAAGCCGGCAGAAGTAAGGAAAAGAAAAGATGAAAGAAGAAATAAATGAAAAAAAAAGATTGATGAAACCAGGGGCTCGTTCTTTGAAAAGGAGCAAAATTGATAAACCTTTAGCCAGACTCATCAAGAAATAAAGACAGAGAACTCAAATAAAATTAGAAATGAAGAAGGACAAGTAATAAGCAACACCATAGACATTCAAAGTATTATTATATTAAAAATTGTATACCGACAAATTGGACAACGTAGAAGAAATGGATAAAGTCCTAGAGACATAATCTTCCAAAACTGAATCAAGAAGGAATAAAAAATTTGAACAGACCAATTATAGGTAATGAAATTGGGATCAGTAATCAAAGGAACTCCTAACAAATAAAAGTTCAGGACTAGATGGGTTCACAAGTGAATTATACCAAACATTTAAAAGAAAAGTTATTACCTATTCTTAAACTATTCCAAAATATAGAGGAAGGAAAACTACCAAATTCATTCTATAAGGCCAGCATTACCCTGATATCCAAACCAGATGCAGACTACAAAAAAAAAAAAAAAAAAAAAAAAAAAAGAAAGAAAGAAAGACCATAGGCCAATATATCTGATGAACACAGATACAAAAATCCTCAAAAAAATTTTAAGTTCAATAATACATTAAAAAATCATTCACCGTAATCAAGTAGGATTTATTCCAGGGGTGCAAAGGTGGTTCAATATTTGCAAATCAATCAATATGATACATCACATTAGCAAGAGAAAGGATAAACACCATATGATCACCTCAATAGATGCAGAAAAAGCATTTGACAAAATACATCTGTTTTTGATAAAAAATAAAGTGGGTTTAGAGAGAACATACATCAACATAATAAAGGCTACATATGAAAAACTTACATCGTACTAATTTCAGACTCAATGGTGGAAAACAGAGTATTTCCAATCAGGAATGAGACAAGAATGTCCACTGTTACCAATTTTATTTAACGCTACTGGAAGTCCTAACTGCAGCAACAGACAAGATATAAAAGGCACCCAAGTGAGTAAGGAAGAAGTAAAACTCTTACTATATGCGGGTGACATGGTATATATAGAAAACTCTAAAAAGACTCCACCAAAGAAACAATTAAAACTAATAAATGAATTCAGTAAGTAAGGGATGCAAAATTAATACACAGAAATATGTTGCATTTCTATACACTAATAACAAAGTAGCAGAAGGATAAGTTAAGAAAACAATTCCATTGACAATTGCACCAAAAATAATAAAATACCTAGCGATAAACTTAACCAAGGAGGTGAAAGACCTGAACTCTATAAGCTATAAAACACTGATGAAAGAAATTGAAGATGACACAAACACAAACAAATGGAAAGCTATTTCATGCTCATGGATTGGAAGAACAAACATTGTTAAAATGCCCATACTACCTACAGAGTAAAGCAATCTACAGATTCAGTGCCATCCATATCAAAATACTAACAGCATTTTTGGCGGAACTAGAACAAATACTAAAATGTGTGGAACTACAAAAGACCCCCAATAGCCAAAGCAATCTGGAGAAAGAAGAACAAAGCTGAAGGCATCATCCCAGATTTCAAGATATACTACAAAGCTGTAGTAATCAAGAGAGTATAATACTGACACAAAAAATAGACACATAGATCAATAGTTTTCTTTAAGTTTTTTTAATGATTATTTATTTTTGAAAGAGAGAGGGACAGAGTGCAAGCAGGGTAGAGGCAGACACAGAATCTGAACCAGGCTTCAGGCTCTGAGCTGTCAGCATAGAGTCCGACGTGGGGCTCGAACCCACGAACTGTGAGATCATGACCTGAGCCGAAGTCGAACACAACCAACTGAGCCACCCCAGCGCCCCTCAATAGACTACTTTAATATCAAGATTCTCTTAATGTGTATGTCTTTAATTACACTGACGTTTTTTTATGATTCCAAGTAATTTATCTTGCAGAAATTCCTCAAATAGAATTTTTTTCTATTATTTTATCTTAAAAAATGTTAAATATAATTTTCAAGAAAATTATAAATATAAGGTGTCTTTATTATGGCATTATATCAGGAGGCATATGATATAAATTGGTCCTACTTTGATGTTGTAAATTATTATCATCATGTGAAGGTGGTGTTCACATGACTTCTTGATTGTAGAAGTGCCTTTCCCCTTTTGTAATTAATAAGTAATCTGTGGGATGATTCGTGAAGTTTGCGTAAATATTCTCTTCCACAATGTTTACCCAAAACTGTAGAATCCTTTGGTTACTCTTGCCTGAATCAATTATTATAACACTGGTTGCATAATGACTCTTTAAATTTTATCATCCCTTATTTCTTAGATGGCATTCTCCTGTAAAGTAGAGCTTTTTCATCTCCCCCTTACCACCACATTTTGTTATTATCACCTAAGACTCATGGGTTTTTTTCTTTTATTAAAACACACACACACACACACACACACACACACATACACACACACACTTTAATATACACACTGATCATAATAATAATGCAGCTCAGTGGACTTTCACAAACTGAACACACTGATGTAATCAAATTCCAGGTTAAGAATAGAACATTATAGCACATTCCAGCTCCCTGCAATAGTTATATGTCAAGGGTAACCATTATTCTGAAATCTAGCAGTGTTTACTAGTTTCTCCTATTTTTTGTATTTGAGATAAATAGAATTATATAATATATAGTATTTTTTTGTATCTGACTACTTGAAGCACCATATTTTTTTTTCAATTTCACCCATATTGTTATATAGAATAGTAGATAATTCATTTTCTTACTTTATAGTATAGCCTCGTGTGAATATATCACAGTTTATATATACAATCCATTGTGAATGGACATTTGGATAGTTTGAAGACCAACATATAAGTATTCTTCTGAACATTCTAGCATACATGTCTTCTGGTGAATTTATAAATGCATGTGGGGTTTTTTTTGTTCTTATTTTTATTGTTCTTTTTAAATTCAATGGAATATAATCCACTGCTGTCATAATTCCATTTGATGATCAAATTTCCCAAATTTCACCTGTTGCTTCAAGTGGGCTTCTGGGTCCATTAACAAGTTCTATTAGTTTTTCTGTACTCTTTTACTATCTGACACATATGATGGTCTAGGTTTGCCTTAAATTTTCCCAAATGTAGAGCTAGAATCAGTCAGTTTTCCTGAGAGAGCTGGTCTTTTTAGTGAGTATTGCTATTTAGAAAGGAAGCTCCAAGAACTAGATGTGTTGCTTTTAGGATTCAATGTTGTTAGGCCTTTTTAGTGGTCGGTGCAAGGAAAATATATTTTAATATATCTAATGAAATTGCCCGGATATTTACAATTTCAATCCAATGCCATATTTTCCTCTCTTTCACTCAGTCTATGTATCTCCTGTCCCTCAGTGAGATCTTTGGATCACACAATTATTTTTTGTATTTGCTCAGTACTATAGCACACCGAACACTACATTCAGGACTACCATACCTACAAACCAACCATTAATATTCAAGATTTCTTTACTTTTTTTTGTACAGTTCGAGTGTACAGTTTGAATATTTGGGTCAAATGTATTATTTTTTCTGCCTCCTCTCCAACTACAGTGTGCTTATGTTATCAATTTGATATGCATTTAATATTAATCATATGTGATCTTATTCAATTTTATTATTTCCCTTTATCTTTGCTGATCAATATTATACTTTGCATATATAAAATGCTAATATGATTAAAAATTCAAAAATATATTTAGCAAAGTCACATTCATTTCGCTATTCCTTCTACCCTGTCCCCGCTATGTAGACACCCACTTTGATTAAATTCTGAATTATTGTTACTGTGTTATTTTTACAAAAATATGATCACATATGTATATATTTTCTTAGTTCTCCATTATTTCGTAAAACAGAGTAGCATACAGTATATGCTCTTGAGCGTATTGCTTTTTCTAAGTAATAGTATATCCTGGAAATCACTCCATATCATTTCATAAATACTATTCTCTTTCTTTTTATAGCTGTGTACTAACACTCTTTCATTGTGATAATGCATCATAATTTATCAAAATTTCTTTACATATGAGAAAAAGGCAAAAGGACGTTCCCAATGTTTTGTTTTTATAAAGAATGTCAAATGAATAATTGTGTATATTTGGTTGTGTATGTGGTATTTTGGAAGATGACTTTTCAGTGTTGATTCCTAGAAGTAGTATGTTGAGTCAACCAGTATATACTGTGGAAAGTTAAGTTTGCTTGTTTTGGTTGTTGTTTTATTCTTATTATCAATTTCCACTTTCATGGGTGGTAACATATCACATTTATTTTTTTTTATTTTTTTTTAATTTTCTAATGTTTATTCTTGAGAGAGAGAGAGAGAGAGAGCAGGGGAGGGTCAGAGAGAGAGGGAGACACAGAATCTGAAGCAGGCTCCAGGCTCTGAGCTGTCAGCACAGAGCACAATGCAGGGCTCGAACTTACTAACCATGAGATCATGGCCTGAGCTGAAGTTGGTCGCTTAACCAACTGAGCCACCCAGGTGCCCCAACATGTCATATTTCTATCAGCAGTGTAGACAGAGCCTGTTACTTCACAGACTCATACACAGAATGTGCCAAATTTTTAAAAATTTTCACCAATCTGATAAATGAAAAATGGTATCTGAGTGTAGTTTTAGTATACATTTTTATTTTTAATGAATGAAAACTAAACGTTTTGTCCAATAGTAGGGCCAGCTGTATAATTCTGATACTATCCATGTCCTTTGTCTATTTTTTTCTTGACTTTTTGGTATTTATTTCCTTGATTTATTTATTTATTTATTTATTTATTTACAAATTTTAGTTTTAGAAAGAGACAGAGCAACGGAGAGGGGCAGAAGGGGAGAGGAAGGGAGGGAGCAAGTGAGGGAGGAAGAGAGAGAGAGAGAGAGAGAGAGAGAGAGAGAGAGAGGGAATTCCAAGCAAGCTCCATGCTGAGCCCTCAATGCGGGACTTGATCCCAAGATCTTGGGATCATGACCTGAGCCATAACAAGAGTCAGACTCTCAACTGACTGACCCACCTAGGCACCCCTATTTCCTTGATTTTCAGAGTCCTTTACATACTAGAGATACTGTCCATTTTCTGTGATATATTGAAAATATTTTCTTGAAGTTTTTTTTAATTTTTTTGATTTTCCTTGTGCTTTTATTTTCTTTATGTAGCCAAATTTACTAATAATGTCTTCTAATGTATCAGAATTTTTGACTCAGCTAAAAAAGCCTTTCCTCACACTGAGGTAAAAAGATGAGTATACTTACTTCTAGTATTATGTTTTGTTTTGTTTTGTTTACTTTTAAATCTTTGGTTTATTTGAAGTTTATTTTCTATGTATAGTATGAGGTAGTGATATAGTGCTGTCTTCTTTTTCCAGCAGTAAACCAGTTGTCCACCTATATATTTTAATTTCATTTTTCCCCAGTAATTTGAATGCCACTTTTATCAGATACTAAATCTTTATATGTACATTGTCTATTTCTAAAATTTCTTTGACTTTACTGAGCTATGTATTCATATACCAGTGCCAAAAGG
This sequence comes from Panthera uncia, assembly GCF_023721935.1. Taxonomy (NCBI): domain Eukaryota; kingdom Metazoa; phylum Chordata; class Mammalia; order Carnivora; family Felidae; genus Panthera; species Panthera uncia. The sequence continues at coordinate 32,503,372 of NC_064808.1, read as the reverse complement.
GGAATACACTTATCAATCATTCAGTGACTGAGAATTGTAAACACTTTTGGTTTTGTTGGTTAGTGAAACCAAGAAACAGGCCATTGGGGGTTGAAGAGAACATCATTTGCCAAAACTGTTACATCAACTCAGTTAATGCTGGATCCTTTTTCAGTTACCACCTTTGGTGTTATCTATTTGAAGAGATGAGAGTATTATTGAAAATCCAGTTGTTTTATTTAGTTTAGAACTCCAGTCACAAGATTTATGAGAAAGGGTTTAAAATTTACATCTTACAAGCTCTTCTCTATCAAGTTAGTTTTTTTTTTTTTCTTCAAATGAGAAGGTTATTATATATGACTCTGATACTGGCTTTAATTTTTGTTTACTCAAATGACAACGAAATATAGAAACTGAATGAAAGATAGCAAAAGAGAAAGGCCTTCAAAAAGGCTTTTCAATGATATGTTCTTGAAATCAATTAGTGGAGCTAAACTGGATTATGTATGCCCATATTATTCACTTAGACATTATTATCTGTTGAAATGACTTTTTGAAGCTCTGAAGTTTTAATTTCTTTATCATATTCTTTATTCCATGGAATGCACCATTCTTTTATATTGCCTTTAGATTACTGTGCTTCTATATCAGAACTATAGCTTAAGCAAAGATAGTATATTAACCATAAGTTATATTTGCCTAGGTCTTCAAAATATTCTGGAATGGAGGCTAATTACCTAGTTTTGTCCCTGGGGCATATGGATACTGACGACCATATTTGAGCAGGATCCACTTAGTCCAGACATTGTCTGATAACACTGTGTACCTGCAGGGTTTTGTTTACATAGGACTTTGTCAAGACAACAAAGGATTACTTATAGAAAACTGAATTCATGTTATAGAATGACAACTGAACACATTTTACTATGTAATTAACATAGGAGATAATATATATAAGACATTGACAAGGATACAGTGATATTCTGATATTAATTATTGATTGCTATGCAAAGGAATAGGTCAAAGGCCTTAGCCAACATTGGCTAAGGGAATGAATTTTGTGTTCTGATTTTTATCACTTCTTGAATTGTGCAATTCTGTGCCTTTTCCTGACAGCTCATGTTGATTGTGCTAAACTAATTCATGCCTTTGTTTTTTAATGTTTATTTATTTTGAGAGAAAGAGAGAGAGAGAGAGAGCAGGCGAGAGGCAGAGAGAGGAAGAGAAAGAATCCCAAGCAGGTCCCACACTGTCAGCACAGAGCCCGATGCAGGGCTTGAACTCACAAATCCATGAGATCATGACCTGAGCTTAAATCAGTAGTCGGGCTCTTAACTGACTGAGCCACCCATGTGCCCCTATTTTTTTAAGGACTAATTAAAAAGGAAATACAAATATTTTGAGCATTGCTATATCTTTAAGCATAGATTTTACATCACATTTAATATACTGAATATAAGCTGTTTCTGTTTATGAATTCATGCGAAAGTATATTAAATAATCCTTGTTCACTGGTTCTTATAAAAATAATTTCCATCTAATATAGACTAAACTTCTGCAACACAAACCCAAAAATCTTACTAACTTAACATAGATAATGTGCCTTTTCTTTTCCCCATGCAAAGTCCTCTGTAGTTTTCTTCCCAGCATCTTTTCAGAGACCTAGATTTCTGCATCTGAGAGCTTTGTTCTCTCAACATGTGGCCTCCACGCTCACAGCGGGAGAAGGAATACAGAACATGGAGAACAAACATCTGCTGTTTCCTCTGACTAGAAGTGGCCCGTGTCACTGTCACTTGTACTTACAGTGCACTGACCAGAACTATTCACTTGGCCCCAACCTAACTACAATCTAACTATGAGGGAAATGTTGGGAAGCACAGGCTAGCAAGTGGAGTATTTGCAGAGAAACAGTGTCTCTGTCACTTGCTTTTGGAAAAACCTTGCTCATAAACCTAGGGAAAGCTTCCTTTGCTGTTTATGTGTGTTTGAAGTTTTCTTTCTCCTTCAATTCTGAGCACTTCATCTTTTCTGCTTGGCTGAGTCTGTGTTCCACCCATTTGTGTTGGTGAATATATAGAAAAATAGCTGAAGGGTGCAATCTGTGCTTTGTCTGGAGGACAGTTTGATTGTATTCTGAGCTGAAGAGGCTCATGATGGGAATCGATCTTGATGCCATGACACTCTCCGTGTGACATGTTTAAGCCACCCCTGGGTGAAAACACTTCATGGATTCCTGTTTAATCTTTTCATTTCCAATATACAGACTATCATTAAACAGTTAAACTTCCAAGGGATACTATTTTCCAGTGTTTGTACCACATCAGGCCTACATGTGCTGTCAGTGAGCTAACTTTATGCAAAACTTTCTGTTGGATTTATCACTGCCATCCTTCATTATTGAAACAGTTTACCACCTCAACGATAGGCCTGAGGCACAGAATTCATAATCAGGAGAACTAAATTATCTTTTTAGTTCTGCCACTAGCTAGTTGTTTTCCTTTCTGGGCATTTCACTTAACTTCTCCAGGCATTAGTCTCTTAATCTGTTAAATGAAGGTGCCTTTATAGGAATCCCTTTCCAAATTTTAAACACACAACACACCCACATGTGTACATGCATACACAGACACACCCTGGTTTGTTTTTTTTTTTTTTTTCAAATTAAATCTGTCCTAGAATCCCTAAATATAAACAAAAAAATTAAAATTCTCTAAATGAAAAGGAGGTACAGGAAGGGAACAGGAGGTCTACTTTTGTACTCTGGGTCAAAATCTGAGACACAACTATCCAGTTCCGGATCTTCAATTTAGATCTTCTAGATATACCGAATTCTAGAGCAGTCTTTGAAATCTACTAAATCAGATGTTTTCGGGAATTTTTTAGCTCCCAAGTTCTATGTGTTTATAATTCAAAAGGAAGAATGAGGTTAGTTCTGTTTGTTTGTTTTTTTTCTCTATAGATCAAAGTTAATAAATCATTGAAAATACGAAGCAAACATATGAATTGAGTTTCCCATCAATGCCCCAGTGTTTCCCGGCATTTATCTAACAGTCAAAATAAAAGGCAGCAAAGAGTGATATTTTAAGTCAGTGACTACTGCCATGTATATTCAATGCATAAAATGTTTACAAGTATTACATGGTTTATATATTTTTTCCCCTAGAGAAAAGGATGTGTCCTAAACTTTTATAGCAAAGATTTAAATACACAAGTAGAGGTATTCTCTTATGCAAAACTATAAGGTGTTTCGCTTTTATAAAACTAAATTTCACTTTAGTCTTACTTGAGGAAAAACTCAGAAAATCACAGTATTTAATACACATTTTAAAAATGGTATTTTTTTTTTTAGTGACTGAGTCAGTCTGATTCTGAATTATAAAATACACTAAAGCATCATGAGAAAAGCTATTCTGGAAATACTGACATTCTAGCAAAGCCATGGATTACTGAATCCTCATAGAAAATATCTTTTACTCTAGATAGTTTTCCCCCTCATTTCTGAACTAAAAGTTCAGAGTCTCTTGTTAACTAAGGCCAATGAGGAACCTGAAGACAAACATGGAATTGTGTTTTTTGTTTTTCTATTTAGATTATTTGAGCAGTTTTTAAACTCTTCCATGGAATACTGATTCCATCACCCCCTTTAGAAAAGTGAGTCAATGCAGTAAATGACATGGCCCACTTGGTGTTACTCACACAGACATTTGAACACTTCCCACACATAAACCCCTACTTATATGTGTCAGACAGATACACATATGCATTTATACACATTCCATGCCTGTTATTCTTTCTTCACCACTCACCCAGTGAACCACATTTCGTTCGAGATAAAATTTCTTTTGATATTTTCATGCTATTTCTGAGGTCTGAACAAAATTCACATCTAAGGTAGGATGTTAGGATGCTAGTGCCCTGGTAAATGATTTAAATAACCCACCTTAAAGACTCATGTCACTGACCTTAAAAGAAACACTTGGGTAATATGGTAATTAGAGTATCCCTTGTTAAAGTTTAGTTAAAATTTCAGATTCCATGTAGGCCAATGAGACTTGGATGGCAGCCATCCTGTCTGCCATATATATATATATATATATATGGTATAATTTTGTGTATATATATATATATATAT